>NW_015505938.1:107589-244143 GCF_001515645.1 Sinocyclocheilus grahami
GCAACTTTTTGCGAGTTTATATCTCAAATTTCAATTTCAATTAAAAAAAATTTCTCGCAATTCTGAATTGTGAGATGACGGATTCCGTGACGAAAATAAGCTTGACTTTGTTCTCGCTATTGCGAGTTTATATTTCACAAATCTGAATTTTTTTCTACACAATTATGAGATTATATCTCATGTTCGGTCATTGTGACTTTTTTCATTTTTTCAGAATTGCGAGAAAAAAGACTGAATTGCAAGATATAAACTCAGAATTGTGAGAAAAGTTGCAATTACCTTTTTTTAAAAGAAAGCTTAACTTTCTTTCTTGCTATTGCGAGTTTATATCTCACAATTCAGACTTGTCTTCTTAGAATTGTGAGCTTATATCTCAAAATTCTTTGTTTATATCACACAATTCCGAATTTTTTTCTCGCTTTTGGATTTTTTTTCCTCAAAATTGTACCAAAAAAAACAAACTCAGAATTGTGAGATATAAAAAGTTGCAATTACCTTTTTATTTTTTTATTCTGTGGCGGAAACAAGCTTGACGGTTTTTTTCCTTTTTTTTTAGTTTATCCCACAATTCTGAGTTTACATGTCACAATTCTTTTCTCTCAGACAAAATTGTAAGATAAAGACCCCCCCCCCTTTTAATTCCATGACAATTCATAACATCAAGCACAAATATCCACACTGTAGATTCTGGCAAACATGCAACATTGAGATCCAAAGCCAAAAATAATTTGAACACTTTCAGGCAACTATAACAATGTGAACTATCCAGCTCCGAGTTTCGTCAACCCCATTCCCTGGAAACCCATTCACGTCCCACAGCAAGAGCGAACGCCCAGGAAAAGTGTGACCCGTAAGAGAAGGCCAGGACCACCAAAGAGCCAGTCGACCCCCTGTCTCACATACAGACCTAAAGACACGATCAGCTTCGCTTGTAAAAGGCGGTGACACTGACTTCTGCTGGTCTGAGTCCAGCAGTACCTCTTCTAAAGACTTGGAAGGCGTTTTTGTCAAGTATTTCAAAAGACTCTTCCTCTTTCATGATGTTATTCGGCATGAGTGAAGATCCAGCAGGAGGCTGAATTGTGTGTCTGCAGGCCTGATGCCATCTTTGGGATGGATTTAGCAGATGTCAGATTCCTCATCTGTCAGTTATGATTTTGACTTGTATATTTTTGGTTGAATGTTTGCTAATTAGAGAATACAGATGATTTTTTTTTTGTCCAAATAAAAGATCTTTGCAATTACAGTAATTGCCCAGTATTATTTGAGTTAAATGGTTCCATCCAAACATTTCCACATATCCATCTGTTACCGTTTAAAGGTGGGGTAAGTGATTTCTGGTAGCCAATGTTGACATTTGAAATCACCAAAACAAACACGCCCCTACCCCAAAAGGGTCTCGCTCCTATTTTGATAGCTCCACCCCACACATACGTACGCAACCCAGGCAACGAATAGTTCTGTGAAACAAAGCAAAACCAATGTTACACCGTGTCTACACCGGACGCGAGTGGCGCAGCGCAACAAAATACAATAGACCTCATTATAATCAGTGATGCTGTCTACACCATCAATATATATACATATCTATGGTCTACACTGGATGCGGCTCGGCACGACACGACAAATCCCCGACAGAAAACTGCTGCTGCGTTCTATTCATGACGTGTTGACACAAATTTCAAATGATTTTCAGCAGTTGCTTTGTCGCGTCCAGTGTACTAGACAGACTTTAGCTGTTGCGTTGCAGACACGGTGTTACGCACCTATCAAGAAGAAACAGAGCAACCTCGGCGTCCGATCGCAGGCCTTCCGCTCCTTGAGTTCTCTCCAGCGCTGGAAAGCTGATCCGATATTTACACGGGTCCTACTTCTTGCCTTAAGCCTTCTTTTGTTCCGCAGATGTTTTGCTCTTATATTTTTTAGCCGCCATCTCTGTCTTTCTGTCGCTCGGCTCGCCTAATATCCGTCCCATGCACTGAACTCTCTCTCCTCCACATCATGAGTAGACACGCCCCTTACTGCTGATTGGCTACAAGTTTGTTTTGCTATTCGGCCCGAATCAGTTTTCTAAAGCGTTTTTGAAAAATTGCTTACCCCACCTTTAAGTCATTAAGATTTTTTAATACTTTTGAAAGAAGTCTTTTCTGCGCACCAAGGCTGCATTTATTTGATTAAAAATACAGTAATACAGTAATATTGTGAAATATTATTACTATTTAAAATAAAGTTTTTGTTTTTTTAATAGAATTTAAAATGTAATTTATTCCTGTGATCAAAGCTGAATGTTCAGCATCATTACTCCAGATTGCAGATATGGTGAAAATAGCACTGGAACTGTGACATTTGCGCCCTGGATGAATCATTTCGTGGTCTGTGGGTCACAATCCGCAAGTATTTATTGCAGAAATGCAGTCCACAAGGCAGGAGGATGAAGACCACTGTGACTTTCTGTTCAAGATCATCCTGACTGGTGACAGTAATGTGGGAAAGACCTGCGTGATCCACAGCTTCACGTCTGGGCTCTTCAGTGACAGCCTGCACAACACTATTGGAGTGGACTTCACCGTTCGCACGATAGACATCGATGGCATGAGAGTGAAGGTGAGTACTCTGATTTATGATTTTTTTAGAGTTTCAGCTGTTCTTTGGGGGCCCTTAAATTCAGTAAAGAACTCTTCTTATGAAGGCTGTATAGAGATATATATGTAATAAAATAAAAAACAGTATTATACTGTAACGGATATAAAATAATCCCCCTTTAAAATAATCACATTTTGTTGCTTTGCAGCCTGAAATGAAGACGGACACAGCTTTTGTTTTATCCAGCTGTATTCACTCAGTGCAGCTTATAACATCCAAGTGAAAGATAAAACACCAATATGTCAGAAAAAATAAAAATGATTTCAAATAAATTAATTCAATTTATTATTTAAATATTATATATTCATTATTTGAAATAAAGTAAATAAATTAAATGAATACATAAAATTCCATATTAATTTTATGTATTAATTATATGTATTAATTTCATGTTAAAAAGTTTATTTTGTTTTCATAGGGGAAATAATTAATAATTATATACATTTCTTCAAGAAATATTTTTGTATTCTTTTATTATAAATTTTTATTTAATATATAAAATGCATTATTATTATTATATTTTTATAGGATAAATATATGTATACAATTATATAGCTAAACAATGTGTGCGTATATATAATTAAATCAAGACAAAATTATATTTTATTTCTTGATAATAGTATTAATGAGTGTATATTATTATTAAAAATATACAGATATTTTTCTATAAAAATAGAATAGTACAGACAGGAAAATTAAAGAAATAAAATAAAAATTGGAGTCCATATGATTTCTGTCCATTCTTCAGTGTTGGATGAATTTGATGTGACATGTTTGATATTGACATCTGACCTTCTGACTGTATCTTAGCAAATGTGCTGTGCACAGTTTGAGACAGTGTTGAGATCTCTTCAGTAGACGCGAGATTACTGGAGTCTTTTTCTCAGGAGCCTCCATTGAGTCTCACTGCAGTCTAGAAGAGACACTTGAGATTTTAAAGAGATGTCATTTGTGTTTTTTGTATTTGTGTCTGTGTGGATCTGTGTGATGTTCCTGAGATCAGATGCAGGTCTGGGACACAGCGGGACAGGAGCGGTTCCGCACCATCACACAGAGTTACTACCGAAGTGCTCACGGCGCCATGATCGCGTACGATCTGACCCGACGACCCAGCTTTGAGTCTCTGCAGCACTGGATTCAGGGTGTGGAGCAGTATGGAGCCGCCAACGTCGTCTTCGTTCTGATAGGTCAGAGCTGCGAGTCCCAAACTTTTCTGTCAGCCAGCTGAACTCCTTTGACATAAAATATTTACTTGAACTACCCCTAAGGTTTTAGAATAAATATTTCAATAATCTAACAAGACATTCACATGTGCACAGTTGTCTGATATTGGTTAATGGGCACATGATATGCAGGTAAATTAAATATTAAAATAAAAAATATATACATATATAATATATAAATACTTATTTTTATTTCATCTTCAATATTTAGTATTTTCTGCAAAAAATACATAACATATTAATAAATTAATTAAATTAATTCATAAATTAAATTCATAAATAAAAATACAAATGTATTCTATTTTTATGAGACAAATATGTATATTATTGATCATATTAATTATATATAATAAAGAATATGTAAGTATTTAAAAGATTATTTAATTTACATTTAATATATATTAATATTACCTTCTACATATTTAGAGATTTCTTGTATTTTTCTTAGTGTGTATATATATATATTATCTTCTACATATTTAAAGATTTCTTGTATTTTAGTGTGTATATATATATATATCTTGTATTTTTAGTGTATATATATACTGTATATATTACCTTCTACATATTTAGAGATTTCTTGTATTTTTCTTAGTGTGTATATATATATATATTATCTTCTACATATTTAAAGATTTCTTGTATTTTAGTGTGTATATATATATATATCTTGTATTTTTAGTGTATATATATATACTGTATATATTACCTTCTACATATTTAGAGATTTCTTGTATTTTTTAGTGTCTATATATATTTCTTGTATTTTTAGTGTATATATATATACTGTATATATTACCTTCTACATATTTAGAGATTTCTTGTATTTTTTAGTGTCTATATATATTTCTTGTATTTTTAGTGTATATATATATTTCTTGTATTTTTTTTACTGTGTATATATATATATATATATATTACCTTCTACATATTTAAAGATTTCTTGTATTTTTCAAGATATATACACACACACACAGTGGAGATCAAAATTAGAGAACAATCTATAAATACTTAATTTTTTCTGAAATATTGTTAATTTTCATCACTCAAAATCTGAAGGAATATTAGCTGTACTATTACACTTACATGTTTGATAGAATAACCAAGACATTTCAACAAAAACCTTTATTTTGTGGAAAACACAGTGATCAAAATTAGAGAACAATCTATAAATACTTAATTTTTTCTGAAATATTGTTAATTTTCATCACTCAAAATCTGAAGGAATATTAGCTGTACTATTACACTTACATGTTTGATAGAATAACCAAGACATTTCAACAAAAACCTTTATTTTGTGGAAAACACAGTGATCAAAATTAGAGAACAGTAATCACTGTAGCACGAAAGAAGATTACAACTAATATTTTGGAGGGTTACTGCTGTCAATTTAAATGACTTCAGCACATCAGCGGCCGCAGGACATCACTGCGCTGGTATGATCTTGGTCCACTCTTCTTCAGTCTCTTCCATAGTTCGGTAACTGTAGTGGGTTTCTTAGCCATGTTGCCATTAATTTTTCCAGAGATTTTGCTGAAGGAGGTTCTGATAAACATTTGCATTCACCTGCCATGTGTCTGTATAAGAGGCACAACTCCTGCTGCAGAAAACATCCCCAAACCATGACACTTCCTCCTCCACCTTTCACTGACTTTACGCACTTTATGTTCAGTCTTTCCCCAGTTTGACGCCAAACAAAATGTTTCCCATCAGACCCAAATAAATTAAACTTGCTCTCATCGCTCTCATTCTCCTCTCTCCACACAACATGCTCCTCAGCAAAGGTGAGTCTAGACTTTTGATTCTTTCTGCTGATGAGAGGCTTGATCACTGCAGAGTGCGCTTTAAGTCCAACTTCTCTTAAACGTGCCGAGACCAATCCGTACCCTGTTCAGCACTGAACTGGCAAGCAATTCCAGCTGCAGTGTTGAACCCATTCCCCATCGAGTCTCCACATTATCCTGTCATCCCTTTGGTCTTGTGTGTGTGACTATTTTATGATTTTATTTATTCTTAGCTTATTAACTCTCAACCCCCAGTTTAGGCAGATCTGTAACAGAGAATGTAACATTTTTTTTTTTAGTTCTTATCCAATTTTTCTTTGAAATCTCTACGATTGGTTATTAGCGTCAAATATTTACTCAAGATAGATGCTTGAGAACTGTAGCAGCAAATAAATGAGATATTCATGATTTATTTTGCGTCCTGCAGGTAATAAGTGTGACCTGGAGGCACAGCGGCAGGTGCTGTTTGAGGATGCGTGCACGCTAGCGGAGCGCACAGGTGCGCTGGCGGCGCTCGAGACCTCCGCCAAACAGCATCACAACATCAAGGAAGCGTTCGAACTGATGGCACGGGAACTCATAGTGCGGTACGGAGGAACAGTCCATCAGGACAGCCAATCAGATTCACCGACTGTTTTCCTGCACTCGGACTCTCATCCAATAGATGGAGAACACCTGGAGAAGAGGTCATGTGACTGCTGACTGACAAGCTGACCCACAAGTTTTTGAAATTTTCGTCATGTTAAAAATCAGTGTCCTTTGGTGCAAATATTGGTGAACTGCTTTCCACCTTATTTTTAACGTAAGAACGGACGCAGCCGTTTGTAACTTAAATGTGCGAGGCTTCCGGTGTCATTCGCTTCAAGTTATTGAAACAGTCCGTTATGCTGCTTTAAGTAGTATTTAGTTATCATATTATTTTCATTTATTATCATAATCATAAACAGACAAATAGCTTTCCCGTAAATTAATAGTTAGTTATTTACCTGTAGCACAGGGGTGTCAAACTCAATTCCTGGAGGCCCGGAGCCCTGCAGAGTTTAGATTTAACCCTAATTAAATGCACCTGATCCAGCTAATCAAGTCCTTCTGGCTTATTTGAAATCTACATGGTATGTGTGTTGGAGCAGGACTGGAACTAAACACTGCAGGGCTCCGGTCCTCCAGGAACTGAGTTTGACACCCCTGCTGTAGCGGCTAATGAATTGGAAATCTTGCATATTGCACACTATAATCACTATAAGCTGTCATTAATTTCAGTTTATCGCGATCGCACAAAGATATTTACACCGTGTCTACACTTTGTTAATAAAATGAGAGGATTCGTTGAAAGGAACTTAGCACTGAACAAATTCTAAACTCCAGTGTTTTAAGCGTTGAGTGGATTCCGATGGCTCTGATTGGCCACTGAGTTCCAGAAATTCAACAGATATGCCTGTGATTGGCTATATTGCGTAACGCTTAAGCACATAGTAAATATAAACCTTTGACGCCTTCCAAAGCGCAAACACAAATACGCACTTGGATCATTTGCCAGATCGGTTTCACCAATATCATATTTTTACAGCCTCAACGTTTTAAGCACCCCATGCAACCAGGCCTGCGCTAAATATGGTGGATGTGGAGTAAAAACAAATCAGATATCTCAGAAAATGTAAAATTGCATTTAATGAATTCACTCTGTGAACATGTACAAGGATGTTTATTCTGCAGTAGGTTGTGTTGAGTACAATAAAATGCATAAAATGTTAAAAACTGTCAATAAATGCATTTTGTTCTCTCGTAACACTAAACAATATAGGCTATTTAAAGGACTAGATATGAATTGAGAAATTTGTGTGTTAAAATGTTTAAAAACAGCTTTAAATGGTTAAAAACAGTTAGAAAGAACAATTGCAAATGTAAAACTGTTTTCGCCTTGAATTACATCTGAAAATACAGTATGACATGATGCACAAAACACCTGACTCATGTACATAAGACAATTAAAAAACAGCGCTAACAAAACAAGTGTGAATGGCGCTTAAGTGGTACAGTGTTATACAGCAAACCTAAGTGTTCAGATTTACACAAACTAACTGAGGCGTACGTGAACTTCATTTCACTTTCACAACTTCAATGGCAAATATTTCAGAGAACACACACATTTCCATCTATTGGAGGAAAAAAACAAACTTCCTCCTGTCAGTGCCATCGTGTTGTTTCTTCATTAACTAGTATGGGTTTGTGGATGAACGTCTTTCCTTCCTGCAAGCTTTAACATCGTGCTTGTGAAAGTATCACGCGGCTTGGTTTCGGTTTTAACCCATTCAAGATCTTCTCCGCATTGAGCTTCAGAATTTCTCTAATATTTTGAATGAATAACGCAGCAGCGGTGCGTCTCGTGGGCTAGACTAACAAAACATTAAAATGCAACAACGTCACTTACATCATCATCACCGCATCTCACGCGCCACTGATGACGCTCCCTGATGCACACCTAACATTGCAAATATTTATTTTAAATTCGACTAATATTCATTCTTTATTTACAATCTCCTCATCACAGGCAGACGCAGCACTCAATTCAGCATGTGTTCGTGTTTGTGTGTGCGCGTCACTTATAGCATGTTCCTATATCGAACATTTTTTCCATCGTTATCGAAGGTGTAACGTCGATAAATATCGATACCGTTTTATCGCCCAGGCCTAATTCAGATTACACCGTAATTTGTTCCTTTTGTGTTGCATGGGGCTCATTGTCCCTTAAGAACCTCGCAAGACTTTTGCAGAATGATGGTTACTGCCTAGACAAGATTGAGCATGATGGCATGATTTGGGACAAGGCCTAACATCATTAATGGACTTTTTTGGTCTGTGACATTTCTGTGAAATTTCACAAATGTGACCAACAGAAAGCTGCTTGGTTTACAACATTTACAACTTAAATGTGACCACATCTTATGAAAAAGTTGAAGAAATAAGAGAAGTAGCATTGTAAGACACTAAGTCACACTGAGAAATATAAAGTCGCAATTACTAGCAACAAAGTAGCATTTAAAGATATAAAGTCACAATTGACCCTTCGCATAGACCCGCCACCCCTTAGTTACAGTTGCTACGTCCGATAGGCCATCACATTCTCACGCAGTGAAAAATACATCGCAGAGCAAAGAGGAAACTGACAACACGCCAAAGTCTTAGCTTTCAAATGTTGTCATTTTGTAAGAAATTCAAAGAATAAATATCGTTTTGTGGCTCTTTAATGTGTCATGACAGATCGCTGTAGGCACATGAACCGATCATCTCTTCCTCTTTACTAGTTATAGCACGAAATAAACATGAATGAACATCAGAAGGTATCTTGTTTCAACCGCGCAAAGACGTCAATACACACCAAGTTTTTCAAGTTCAAGTCCACTGATGTAAATCTACTCTTCTGTCTGGTTTGTTTGTTGGACAAAATAGCAGATTCGGCGCTATGATTGGTCAGATCGCCTCTCAATCAAACTCCCGGCGAAGGGTCAGTTGGAAGATACAAAGTTGCCTATGTTTTACTCTAAAGCAGAAATGGGTCTCCGTGAATTGTATTTATGCAGTTACATAAAAGTCTATTTTTTAGCTGTAACAGTTGTGCTTCATACATCGTTGAACAATAGATGACGGACCTTTTTTGCCCAAATTTTGCAAACATTACCACACCTTTACAATTACTTTATTTATATTCTACTCTGGAAACAGCCTTTCAAATGCAAAAGATGGTTTAAATTAGAGGGCAAGTGACCAAAAATATTACATGCTTGAGTATTTAACAAATAAAATTTAATGCAATCAATTAACATACGTGACCCTGGAGCACAAAAGCAGTGTTAAGTCGCTGGGGTATATTTGTAGCAATAGCCAAAAAAACATTGTATGGGTCAAAATTATAGATTTTTCTTTTATGCCAAAAATCATTAGGATATTAAGTAAAGATCATGTTCCATGAAGATATTTAGTACATTTCCTACCGTAAATATATCAAAACGTAGGTTTTGATTAGTAATATGCATTGCTAAGAACTTCATTTGGACAACTTTAAAGATGATTTTCTCAATATTTAGATTTTTTGCACCCTCAGATTCCAGATTTTCAAATAGTTGTATCTCTGCCAAATATTGTCCTATCCTAACAAACCATACATCAATGGAAAGCTTATTTATTCAGCTTCCGGGTGATATATACATCTCAATTAAAAAAAATTGACCCTTATGACTGGTTTTGTGGTCCAGGGTCACATATTTGATATTTGTAAGTAAAATCATTTCAGACTGACAGGAAAAGTAAAATGGCTCAAATAGCTCTCAAAATTAATCAAAAGACGCAACAAACAAAAATAGAAAAATCTGAAGTCGCAATGGACACTTCCTGTGTAGACAGGAATTATAATCAGGATTGATTTCGATAAGACAAGTCGTGATGCATCGCATGTAGATATGGCATAATATTTGATGATTTACTGCAGTGACCAACCCTCCAGCTGGAAGACCAACTCCACTCCATCCCGAACGTCATGGACGACAAAGGAAGGCTGGGTCAGGCTGGGGTCGAAGCGGAAGTCCCGGTGACCGTGGAAAATCTGCTGCTCCGTGACCGTCTGCTCCGGGTCGGAGGGCAAGTCCTGCTGATCGTGGTTGTAGACGCCCGTACAGACCAGGATGGAGCTGCAGCCTTCGGGCAGACGGTGATCGAACGAGCCTCCCACCATCACCCGTCCGGAGTGCTTGGCATCGTCGGATGCGTCGCACTGCAGGTCGCTGGTCACCTGGCTGCTCGAGCCGCCCTGCGCCTGCACCTGTGCACGGGTGTGATGCATTGCTTTGAGGTAGCGGTTGTACAGGTTTGCACCATAAATATCAGCCATTGGGTTGTCACTATAAGAGAGATACACATGCATCAAACATACTGAACGGTCAACAGTTTAAATAATTACGATTTTTTAATGTTTCTGAAATGTGACCGTGGACCACAAAACCAGTTTTAATGGTTTTTTTTAAATTGAGATGTATAAATCATCCGAAAGCTAAATAAATAAGCTTTCCATTGATGTATGGTTTGTTAGGATCGGACAATATTTGGTCGAGATACAACTATTTGAAAATCTGGAATCTGAGGGTGCAAAAAAATCTAAATACTGAGAAAATCATCTTTAAAGTTGTTCAAATGAAGTTCTTAGCAATGCATATTACTAATCAAAAATGAAGTTATGATGTATTTATGGTAGGAACTTCATGGAACATGATCTTTACTTAATATCCTAATGATTTTTGGCATAAAAGAAAAATCTATAATTTTGACCCATACAATGTATTGTTGGCTATTGCTACAAATATCCCCCAGCGACTTAACACTGCTTTTGTGCTGCAGGCTCACATATAGCCTCTTCTGCTCACCAAGGTTGCATTGATTTAAAACAGTAATATTGTGAAATATTATTACAATGTAAAATGTCGGTTTTATTTGAATATATTTTAGAATGTAATTTATTTCTGTGATGTGCAGCTGTATTTTCAGCATCATTACTCCAGTCTTCAGTGTCACATGATCTTCAGAAATCAGTATAATATGCTGCTTTGCTGCTCAAGAAACATTTCTGATTATTATCAATGTTGAAAACAGTTGTGCTGCTTCATATTTTTGTGGAAACTGTGATACACTATCAATTTAAAAGTTTAGGGTAAGCAGGAGGAAATTAATACGTTTATTCAATAAGGATGCATTAAATTGATCAAAGGTGTCAGTAAAGACTTTTATGTCACAAATTTATATTTCAAATAAATGATGATGTTCTTAACTTTCTACAGTATTTATCAAAGAATCCCCAAATAAATATATATTTGTTTCCACAAAAATATAAAGCAGCAAAACTTTCTATAACACTTATTATTAGACTTATTAATAATGATCAGAAATGTTTAATGAGCAGCAAATCGGCATATAGAATGATTTCTGAAGATCATGTGATGCTGAAGACTGGAGTAATGATGCTGAAAATTCAGCTTTGATCACAGGAATAAATTACATTTGACAATATATTCACACAGAAAACAGTTATTTTAATTTGTAATAATATTTCACAATATTACAGTTTTTACTGTATTTTCCATTAAAATAAATGCAGCCTTGGTGAACATTAGAGACTTCTTTCAAAAAACATAATAATTCCAAACTTCTGACCAGTAGTGTATGCTATGGATTGAGCTCCAAGGTCAATCAAATTTGCCCATTCAGTCTTCAAAACATTAAATCAATGACTCACCCAATGGCGTAAAGTCTCTCGACTGGTCGAGTCCAGCCCAGTTGCTCAGCTTGTTTTCTAATGAGCAGTTCAGCATAGTTGTAAGTCACAACGCTGGGCTTCCCGATCAGAGCCTCGTACTTTAGCTCACAGCCTGTTATCTTCTTATAGATGCTCTCCAGGCACACAAGGAACATGCCGTGACCGAATCTAATGGAAACCAAACATCAGTCCTTGTTAATTTGTCATCTAATGCTGTAGTTAACCACCATTTAGTCATTAGATAAAAAAAAGAAATCATCCTGACACTGACCGAGGGTTTTTGGCTTCGGCCATCCACAGCAGATCCATGTTGCAGGCCAGCACAGGGATGTGTGGGTAATGCAGTGATGTCACGGGGTTTCCTGGCCTCCCATTGGTCAAGAGCACATCAGTGATCAGCTGTAAGTTGGTCTCCCACCTGACAGGCTCACCGAACAGGACGACAGCTATAAAGTGACAGTAAATGCAGATGAGTATGGACACAGATCTCAAGAACAGAAAGTGAAAGCAGTGGAACGAAGCTTACCATCTATTGGTGGCAAATCCTTAGACGGGGGAATCTGGGGAATATTAAGTGCAATATATAGTCAAATGTTAAGATTAGAAATCTGTTCAAATAGTAATAGTGACACTTGCATATTCAAATATCGTTATTTCTACTCACCATGTCTTTGGGTCTGCGATTGTGATCCACTACATCCAGGAGAGGATTGGCCTCCCTGAGCATGTCAATGGTCACAACGTTCTTGAAACCTACACTGGAGTTCATTTTGTCAAGGACAATTAAAAACAAACTAATGAAACTATACATATACATATACAAACTCACACACACATTACAGTATATATATATATATATAAATTTATAAATTACATTTGACAATATATTCACACAGAAAACAGTTATTTTAATTTGTAATAATATTTCACTATTTTACAGTTTTACTGTATTTTCCATTAAAATAAATGCAGCCTTGGTGAACATTAGAGACTTCTTTCAAAAAACATAATAATTCCAAACTTCTGACCAGTAGTGTATGCTATGGATTGAGCTCCAAGGTCAATCAAATTTGCCCATTCAGTCTTCAAAACATTAAATCAATGACTCACCCAATGGCGTAAAGTCTCTCGACTGGTCGAGTCCAGCCCAGTTGCTCAGCTTGTTTTCTAATGAGCAGTTCAGCATAGTTGTAAGTCACAACGCTGGGCTTCCCGATCAGAGCCTCGTACTTTAGCTCACAGCCTGTTATCTTCTTATAGATGCTCTCCAGGCACACAAGGAACATGCCGTGACCGAATCTAATGGAAACCAAACATCAGTCCTTGTTAATTTGTCATCTAATGCTGTAGTTAACCACCATTTAGTCATTAGATAAAAAAAAGAAATCATCCTGACACTGACCGAGGGTTTTTGGCTTCGGCCATCCACAGCAGATCCATGTTGCAGGCCAGCACAGGGATGTGTGGGTAATGCAGTGATGTCACGGGGTTTCCTGGCCTCCCATTGGTCAAGAGCACATCAGTGATCAGCTGTAAGTTGGTCTCCCACCTGACAGGCTCACCGAACAGGACGACAGCTATAAAGTGACAGTAAATGCAGATGAGTATGGACACAGATCTCAAGAACAGAAAGTGAAAGCAGTGGAACGAAGCTTACCATCTATTGGTGGCAAATCCTTAGACGGGGGAATCTGGGGAATATTAAGTGCAATATATAGTCAAATGTTAAGATTAGAAATCTGTTCAAATAGTAATAGTGACACTTGCATATTCAAATATCGTTATTTCTACTCACCATGTCTTTGGGTCTGCGATTGTGATCCACTACATCCAGGAGAGGATTGGCCTCCCTGAGCATGTCAATGGTCACAACGTTCTTGAAACCTACACTGGAGTTCATTTTGTCAAGGACAATTAAAAACAAACTAATGAAACTATACATATACATATACAAACTCACACACACATTACAGTATATATATATATATATAAATTTTTTAATACATTTTAATCATTTATTATAGTATATATACTTTTTATTTTATAATTATATTTTATAATATAATAAAATATATATTTTCAATATATTTACATATTCTTAAATTATATATTTATTATATATATATATATATATATACTGTAATAATTTTTATTATAAAAATATTTTTATAACTACTAAAGTATTATATTAATTATAATTATAGAAATTTATTATTTATTATACATTTATTATAATTTACAAATGTAATTGAATGATATTGTTAATCAATTAAATTATATTTTATTAATTTAAATTGTATTTTTTATTAAATTAACTATTATAGTTGTATATTCATTATATTATTAAATTATATATTTTATTATTACATTATTACACATTTGCAATAATTAATTACAACAATTATAAGTATATATATATATATATATATTTAATTTTTTAAAATAAATTTTAACAATGTATTCTAGTATATACTTTTTATTTTATAATTATATTTTATAATATAATAAAATATATCATTTTAATATATTTATATATTCTTAAATTATATATTTTATTATATATACTGTAGTAATCGTTATTATAAAAATATATTTATAACTACTAAAGTATTATATTAATTATAATTATAGAAATGTATTATTTATTATAATTTACAAATGTAATTTAATGATATTTTTAATCAAATTATATTTTATTAATTTTATTATTTATTAAATGAACTACAGTATTATAGTTGTATATTCATTATATTATTAAATTATATATTTTATTATTACATTATTACACATTTGCAATAATTAATTATAATAATTATATATATATATATATTCATAAAACTATAACTAATATAATTATAACCTAACTATAGCAATTATATATATGCTAAATATATATATTTTTAAATAAGTAGTTATAATTATTACAATATTTTAATAGTAATAAATAACAATAATTATTATAAATAATAAATTATATAAATTATAATGAATTATTATAATATAATATATATAAAAAAAATTATCATTCTAATTATTTATAACTATTGAATAATTATAGACTTTCAAATCAAGGTAAAGAAGGATACTTGTGTGCAACCTCCACCACGGGCCCCTGTCCGGACACCAGCACACACAGCTCATGGAACTGAGTGAAAACCCGCAGAGGACTGTGGGACAGCACCACCTGGTCTGCCGACACCTGTGTGGAGAAATCAAACTGTCCCGTCTTTCTCTCGGACACATGCAAACACATCACATGTTATGTGTAAACTCTCCTGGAGGGTGTGAATATTTGTGGTTCTGCCTGTCGTCAGGTGTCTCACCTCGACCTCCAGAAGGTGAGACAGCTGCTCGGCCTTGGTTTCTCGGAGAGAGTTTCCCGCATTCGTCACAAACACCACGGGAACCTTGTATTTTCCGTCGCCGTCCACCAGGTTCCTGAAACACTGTTTGGCTGCAGGGATGGGCGTGCGTCCACGTACCAGCACCCCGTCGATGTCAAACAGAAGCCCAAACAAGCTGCGATCCCGTTCACACACATCCTAAAAACAACATTCATCAGCACACACTTTTATCAAAAGTGGCCAACTGTACTCATCGGTTAACCTCAGTATTCCAAGAGGTTAAATGTCTCGATCAAGGCCACAATGGTGATAGTTTCAGTAGAGATTTGAACCTACAACCTTCAGGTTACAGAGCCAATTCAGGCCCAAACTGAACCATGACGCCACGCCGCCCCCTAACGACTAAGTGTTTTATTCCCGCCTTAAGACTCTTCTCACATTTCCTGCAAAAGGAAAGCAAAACCTTGAGAACGTCCCGCCACCTTTTGCTGTAAAACCCAGGTGAAAGTTCATGTAGATCAGTTGCAAAAGTTCCTTTCTCCTGCTAAACGTCAAAGGCCATGTGTTAAAACCCCCTGCGCTGCTTACCTGACCATCATTTTTGAGGATCAGAGGCTTTTGCACACTTTCTGTGAAACATTTTTGAGAATCAGAGGTGCATTTTTGTTGCTTTTCATTAAAAGTATATAAAATATTTGACCGACAATATTGTTCGAAATTTTATATATATATTTTACAATTAATATATATAATTAAAATGATTAAAATATTACATCTAAAATAAGAAAATGAATATAATTATAATATATATACATATATATTATAATTAACATAAATATATATAATTAAAAGATATAAAATATTACATCTAAAATAAGAAAATGAATAATATAATTATTTATATATATATTTAATAATTAATATAAATATATATAATTAAAATGATATAAAATATTACATCTAAAATAAGAAAATTTATAATATTATACATTTTATATATATATATATACACAATTATACACACGCACACATTTTAGTAAAGTAAAGTATATAAATAGCCATATATATACATATAAATATTTATAATATTATATAACCTAATATACACTTGATTATAATATTGGACCGAAAATGCTGTCTAGGTACACAGCCAGATTTTGACCCGAAACTTATGAAAACAGAACCACAACACAAGCCTGTTTGCTCATAACACCACTCGTTTAGGTGCTTGCCGGCTCATTATTATGATTACTGAAGGCTGAATTATGAACAATAACAATGAGCGAGAACTCACAGTGCTGTAGCGGCGCAGCGTCTGCGCAGAAGCAGCTGCACGAGTGGCTTTCCTGCTCAATCTCACGCTTCTCCACCCGAGTCTACACACACTCGAGCGGGGGAACATCTCGAAACACAAGAAGAAACGAGACAGTGCTTCTACTTTGACCCGAGCATGGCTCCTCCTGCGCTGCTAACCATTAGCTCGCATGCTAGCAGCAGCTGTAAACATGTTTTTCGAGCTCTAAAGGCCACGTAGGAGGTCCGTGTGTGGCTCTTATCTAAATCAATCCCCGAGCGGCGTGACACACTTGAAATAGTGCAGAACCGACAGGCGCCTGCTGCTGGAAGCTGCTGGAAGCTGCTGGAAACTGACGCCAGGCTGCGTCGGTGCTGCGCAGACGCGACGCAGTGAGAACCCGCTCCAATAAACACAGAGACTTCCGGTTTCTAACCGGCGTGTTTTAAAAGCGAGCGCGCAGGCAGAAGGTAACCACAACATAAACATTAATCTGGATTCACCACGAGAATATTATTATAACAGTGATTTACGGCGTGCAAAATAGCGGAGATGGCTGATGTAGCCGGCTAACTATGACCGCTGATATTTAGTTTTTATCGCGCAACTGTAACTGCACACCTGGCAGTCTGCTGGTTAAATAAAGCGAGTAAAGTGATCGTTTAGGCTGTGGACAGATTCTCGGGCTCAATAAACCTGTTTAACGCTTTGTTCGTTCATATATGCCTCTGTAAAGCGCTTGTTTACATGACAACCATAACTGCTCACACCGGTAACGCATGGCAACAAAAGAGCTTTCCTTTGGGCTGTTCTTATGAGTATTTTGATATATTGCATGTTGTTTTTAATTTGCCTTAATTTTAGAGTAAAGTTAGGTCACCTACAGCTCATTATATTAAGATAAATTCACCTTAGAATAAGATATAAATAAAATAATTAATAAAAAAAAAATAAAAAAATTTAATGTATTTTGAGTGCATCACATTAAAGTCTTTTTTTTAGGTTTTAAGGCCACACACTGTGATGATGGATTCTCCTCCTACAAAAGAGCATAAAAGGTAAATATCATTTATGTTTAGAACATCCCATATATGTCAAATTATATTAAAATAGAAAATATAATTATTTTAAATTGCAATAATATTTCACAATATTACAGTTTTTCCCGTATTTCTGATCAAATAAATAAACGCAGCCTTGATGAGCAGAAGAGACTTCTTTCAAAAACATTACAAATCTTACTGATCCCAAACCTTTGAACGGCAGTGTGTGTGTGTGTATGCATATATATATATACACACACACATGCTAATTAAGCATATTTTCCACTGGTAGTCTTATCTCATTACCATAAGGCAAAAATCTTTCTCAAATGAATGATCTATTCATTTTGCATATTGGTTTTAGTTTTTGTGCCTTTAATTTAACCACAAAATACTGCATTATATGTGAGAATGTAATGAAAATCATCAAGAATAATGGGATTTTTAAAATTATTTCATAAGTTAAACATATGGTTGGATTATGATAATTCCGGGGGTTAAAATGAATTGAAAAAATTATATATATATGAATATTTATTTATTATTTGCAATATTAATAACACTATTTTATACCATTGGGTACCATATGCATGAACAGAGCATGTCTGAAATCCCGAACGCCACGCTTTTAAGTGTCTCTTCCTCGTTCTCTGTGTTTGTGTCAGTCCCGAGCGCGAGTCTCCGCTGCCCCCCGTCTCCGAGCGTCTGGCGTACCTGCGGCCGTCCCGCGAGCTGCTGGACTTCTACAGGCAGAAGGTGGCGCAGTTTGATGGAGAACATGATGACCTGCTGCAGATGCTGGAGAAGTACAGGAGCACCGCGGAGGAGCAGGTGACCTCCATTCACCTGGATGATGTTTCTGCTCTCTCCGCTCTTCATGGATGTTGTATAATTAGTTTGTGCTTCTGTTCGTGCAGCACAAGTTGCAGTGGGAGGTGCGTCAGCGCGAGGAGGAGATCGCAGAGCTCCAGAATGCTCTCAGTGATATGCAGGTGTATCTGTTCCAGGAGCGAGAGCAGGCGCTGCGACTGTACGCCGAGAACGACCGCCTCAAAATCAGGTCAGATGTCTCCTCATCACGGACACCACAGCACTAACATCATATCTGAGGCTGAAGTGTCTTTACTGTCACAGAGAGCTGGAGGACCGGAAAAAGATCCAGCATCTTCTAGCGCTTGTGGGTCCGGATCCCGGCGAGATCACGTATTTCCACCGCGAGCCTCCACACACGGTTCCAAACAATACAAATCTAGCTCATCTTGATATCATGTGGCCACTTGTGGAGTATCATGCTTTATTTTGGTTTGCAACAATATGGTTTTTAGGTCACAATCCCTCAGAAGAAGGTCCAGCTGAGATCACGTGAGGAATCAAAGGTGGTGAAACCGAGGCCTGTGTCAGTGAAAGGTTTGACTAAATTGTTGCAGTTTTCTGGGTGGATTGATATCTTCATGTTATTTTGAGATGGAGTTATCTTGTCTGTGTTGTTTCAAACTACAGGAAGCAAGAAATCGTCCAAAGACGGAGAAGATGCTACAAGTTCAGAGCAGTACAAGAGAGACACCCAGACATTACTGCTGCAGGTGTGTGCGTGTGTCTCTTACGGTCAACAAGGCTGCATTTATTTGATCAAAATTGCAGTAATATTGTGAAATATTATTATAATATTGGGTACCATATGCATGAACAGAGCATGTCTGAAATCCCGAACGCCACGCTTTTAAGTGTCTCTTCCTCGTTCTCTGTGTTTGTGTCAGTCCCGAGCGCGAGTCTCCGCTGCCCCCCGTCTCCGAGCGTCTGGCGTACCTGCGGCCGTCCCGCGAGCTGCTGGACTTCTACAGGCAGAAGGTGGCGCAGTTTGATGGAGAACATGATGACCTGCTGCAGATGCTGGAGAAGTACAGGAGCACCGCGGAGGAGCAGGTGACCTCCATTCACCTGGATGATGTTTCTGCTCTCTCCGCTCTTCATGGATGTTGTATAATTAGTTTGTGCTTCTGTTCGTGCAGCACAAGTTGCAGTGGGAGGTGCGTCAGCGCGAGGAGGAGATCGCAGAGCTCCAGAATGCTCTCAGTGATATGCAGGTGTATCTGTTCCAGGAGCGAGAGCAGGCGCTGCGACTGTACGCCGAGAACGACCGCCTCAAAATCAGGTCAGATGTCTCCTCATCACGGACACCACAGCACTAACATCATATCTGAGGCTGAAGTGTCTTTACTGTCACAGAGAGCTGGAGGACCGGAAAAAGATCCAGCATCTTCTAGCGCTTGTGGGTCCGGATCCCGGCGAGATCACGTATTTCCACCGCGAGCCTCCACACACGGTTCCAAACAATACAAATCTAGCTCATCTTGATATCATGTGGCCACTTGTGGAGTATCATGCTTTATTTTGGTTTGCAACAATATGGTTTTTAGGTCACAATCCCTCAGAAGAAGGTCCAGCTGAGATCACGTGAGGAATCAAAGGTGGTGAAACCGAGGCCTGTGTCAGTGAAAGGTTTGACTAAATTGTTGCAGTTTTCTGGGTGGATTGATATCTTCATGTTATTTTGAGATGGAGTTATCTTGTCTGTGTTGTTTCAAACTACAGGAAGCAAGAAATCGTCCAAAGACGGAGAAGATGCTACAAGTTCAGAGCAGTACAAGAGAGACACCCAGACATTACTGCTGCAGGTGTGTGCGTGTGTCTCTTACGGTCAACAAGGCTGCATTTATTTGATCAAAATTGCAGTAATATTGTGAAATATTATTATAATATAAAAGAACTGTTTTCTATGTGAATATATTTTAAAATGTAATATATTTCTGTGATGCGCAGCTGTATTTTCAGCATCATTCCTCCAGGCTTCAGTGTCACATGATCTTCAGAAATCAGTATAATATGCTGATCTGCTGCTCAAGAAACATTTCTGATTATTATCAGTGTTGAAAACAGTTTAATATTACATTTTATTATTAATATTAATATTATAAAGCTTGATACTTTTGTGGAAACTGATGCATTAGTTTTGTTCAGGATTCTTTGATGAATAGAAGGTTGAAAAGAACAGCATTTATTTGAAATATAAATCTTTTGTAACATTATAAATGACTTTACTGTCACTTCTGATCAATTTAAATGCATCCTGTTGATTAAAATTAATAATTTCATTTAAAAATCTTACTGACCTTTAATCTTTTGAACATTAGTTTATATTAATAAATGTATTGACGATTAACTTTATTAAATGTATTTTAATGCTTAACACAAAATGTATTTGCAAATACATATTGAATTAAAACATGTTTTATCCAGCACAAAAAATTATATAATTTTTTTTTATATCTGTATAAATATTATGAATATTTTTGTTCTATGAGTCCAGGTGGAGGCGCTGCAGGCTCAGCTGGAGGAGCAGACGCGGCTGGCTAAAGAGCAGGTGGAGGCACTGCTGGAGGACCGACGCATTCATCAGGAGGAGAGACAGGTACAGCACCAGCGCGACCAGGACGCAATCACAGCCCTCACCGACAAGTAAGTTCATCCCCCCTTCTGTTTCTACAAACCCCGAGCATCAGACATGAGCTCGACTCTCTCACGTGTTCAGACTGCAGCGCACGCAGAGCCTGCTGTACGAGAGCACCAGGGACTTCCTGCAGCTGAAGTTTGAGAGTCGAGCGCACGAGAAGAGCTGGATGCTGGAGAAGGACCGTCTGCTGCGAGAGCTGGACTCCTGTCAGGAGCGGCTGCGAGAGGAGCGCAGTTCCCCTGATCAGCCTCCTCCTGCGTGCGCAGACGCTCTGTTCATCATGCAGCCCAAGCACGAGAGCAGCCAGACACACCGCGAGGAGACCAGGGTCAGACCGCTGATTTGTGGCAGCTCGTTTTAAATAACATGTTTTTAAAATGGCACAAATGCCTGGAATAGCTAAGGCAGAGCTTTTTAATGCCAAGGACCCCCAAATATGATGATGATATTAAATGTATAATATATAATTGTATACCATTTTAATAGATTAATATATGTGACCCTGCAGCACAAAAGCAGTGTTAAGTCGCTGGGGGATATTTGTAGCAATAGCCAAAAATACATTGTATGGGTCAAAATTATACATTTCTATTTTATGCCAAAAATCATTAGGATATTAAGTAAAGATCATGTTCCATGAAGATATTTAGTAAATGTCCTACCGTAAATATATCAAAACTTAATTTTTGATTAGTAATATGCATTGCTAAGAACTTCATTTGGACAACTTTAAAGATGATTTTCTCAATATTTAGATTTTTTTGCACCCTCAGATTCCAGATTTTCAAATAGTTGTATCTCGACCAAATATTGCCTCATCGTAACAAACCACACAGCAATGGGAAGCTTATTTATTCATCTTTCATATGATGTATAAATCTCAATTTCAAAAAATTGACTGGTTTTGTGCTCCAGGGACACGTATAATTGTTTCATTATATATAATAATAATAATTTTATATATATATACACATACATACATGCATACAGTCGTGGTCAAAAGTTTACATACACCTTGCAGTAAAATGCATGTTATTTTTCTTTAGTACTAACCTGAATAGGATATTTCACATAAAACTTTTATATATTTGTTATCTATTATATTTATAATGTATAGATAGATATGCATATAAACGACAAAATGTTACATTTATAGTAATTTTGTGCAGGATAAGTATGTTTTGTTTGAAAACCGTTTTATAGGGAGGAATCACATTCTCCTTCATCTTTAAAAACAAGACTTTATCCAGGTCTCACAAAGGGTTTTGTCTTTTTTTTTCCCAGCAGGCTTTGCAGGAGGAACTGAAACAGGCTCATAAACTGGCTGATATGTACCGAGAGCAGTGTGTCAATCTAGAGACAGACCTGTCCCAGATCAGAGAGGAAGGCGACGTGGGCCGAGAGATCTTCAAAGTATGCAAACAAACAAATATGTACTTTTAACTTCATAAAATGAGATGTTTAGCTGAATGTCATTGAGATGAAACGTGTTAAATATCTCCTTGTATGTTCACTAAAAAAACTAAAAGTGATATTTTGAAGCACAATAGGGTGAGATGCTTTTGACATGAAAATATTTTGATATTTCCCTGAAGCGTTGCGGTTGCTTTGGTGTCAAACTAGCATCTGATTTTTGTGCATGTGTGTTTTTAGGAGCGCTCTGATAAGATGGCCAAACGTCTGCAGCTGATGACTCAACGTTATGAAGCTCTGGAGAAAAGACGGGCCATGGAGGTGGAGGGATTCAAGACCGACATCAAACACCTGCGGCAGAAAGTCAAAGACGTGGAGAAATATCTCTTTAAAGTCAGTCATTTCTCTCATTTATGTCTTCTTTAAGAATATATAGTGTTTGTGTCTCCTTGTCTGATATGAATATATCTGAAATCGGCAGACAAACGACTGTTAAATTAGCATCAATAATGATGCAGATTTTGATGGCTGTGTCTTTCACTAGTTGACACTCAACGTGGGCCCTGATCAAGACCTGGCCATTCTCCATGAGGTTCGACAGACCAACAGTCGCACAGTGAAGGTCCAGAGTGAGCTGAAGAACCTGAGGGCCAAAATCTACAAACTGGAGAACGACCTGAGGTTCTGCTGAAGACTCATCAGGAGGATTCAGAAGATGACCTCTCACAGCTCAGGCCTCACACTGTGTTCCTTACAGTCACATATCCATCCATTTCTTTGGGTTTTGTGATTTGGAGAATGAAGAAATTCGTGTCTCCTTGTCTGATATGAATATATCTGAAATCGGCAGACAAACGACTGTTAAATTAGCATCAATAATGATGCAGATTTTGATGGCTGTGTCTTTCACTAGTTGACACTCAACGTGGGCCCTGATCAAGACCTGGCCATTCTCCATGAGGTTCGACAGACCAACAGTCGCACAGTGAAGGTCCAGAGTGAGCTGAAGAACCTGAGGGCCAAAATCTACAAACTGGAGAACGACCTGAGGTTCTGCTGAAGACTCATCAGGAGGATTCAGAAGATGACCTCTCACAGCTCAGGCCTCACACTGTGTTCCTTACAGTCACATATCCATCCATTTCTTTGGGTTTTGTGATTTGGAGAATGAGACGCATCACTGACTGAATGATTCAGAAGAAAGCCGGATGTCCCAGAACTGAGTGTTTATTCGTGCTGCTGAATTTCCTATATTAGATAAATAAAGGTTGATTTTTGTATTTATAACGAAAGTGATTCACCATTTTTGTTCATTCTGTAGCTACGAAACATCTGTTTAAACATCTAAAACATTTCAAGACAAAAACAAGACTGAAATGCTTGGAGACGATAGATATTTCAGTCAACAAAAACTAAAACATACGGATGAATTTGATGAGCATGTTTTTTTTAGTTTGTCATATTTCACCACAAAAAAAAAATAAATAAAATTTTGCATAATGAAAACGAAGACTATTTTTAAGACTTTTTTTGCACAATTAACAATTGAGCATTTTCCCCTTCAATTGTCATTAATACACCAAAAATGTGTGTGTATATATATATATATATATTTCTTTTTTTTTTTTTACAAAAACACACAAATATATAGTATAATTGTGCATGCATGGTAGTGTCTGTTCTACTGAATTATTTATAAAATTAATTATAAAAAATTAATTATTCCACCAATGCGAATTTGGGGGTGAAATCGGTTTAATTGTCTGTTTAAATGAAAATCTCACAATGCAAAAAAACATTGTTTTATTGACATTATGCAAATTTAAGTTAAGCCGTTTTTGTAATTAACAAAGCAAATTTGGTTACATATTTGTTTCTATAATATATCTTTTTACACGTATATATATTATTCAAATTTACAATTGTACATTGTAGTGTGTTTTAATTAGATTTGTTTTTTAATATATATATATATATATATATATACACACACATACACTTTAATAATTTTTTCATTACAGTAATGAGAATTTGGGGGTAAAATGTGCTTAACTGTCAAGAAAATATCACAATGCAAAAAAAATTAAAATGTTAACATGCAAAATATAATTTATGCAACATCTGAAATATGACCTGGCACAATTCATGAGATTCACTCATACACACGAAAAGATTCATCCTGAGCACAGCGAAGCGGTGACACTGTCACATACTCTAGAAAATCACCAGGTCATTATCTAGTTTGGTCTCATTCAAGTATAGCATTCATTTCACAAAAACATCTCCAAATGAGAGTTTGGTCATTTGAAATTAACGTTGAGTATATTGCACGATAGTCAAGAATGTACCATTTTCATTACTTGGCAATAATATTAATGGTACAAATGTGACACTCTTTATAATATGCCTCGACTATTAAAACAGCCAAAATACATACATACATATAAACTAAAACCCACATATGACAAAAACATCAAGTCTTCGCAATGGGGCCGCAACACTGAAAGCTGCACTTCACACGTACCTCCAAACCTCAGGCTTCACCAATGCCAGAACGACCTAAACATGCAGTTCATTTGCTCCCGAGGCACAAAAGTGCATTGTCACACTCGATTAAAGATCACAAACTGATTGTAGTGTTGAAACTTTGGCCCTTGGTGGTTGTGTTGTTTTTGCAGCACTAGTACACAAGTCCAGACAGATGGGCTCCTTTCAGTCTCCGCAAAGTTTGTTTCGCTCATTTTTATGACTTATCTCAAGGCTGCATGATTCCTGACCGGCAGGAACCAGTCTGGTGACTGGGATTTTACAAGTATGAATATATTCTACTTCGATAATGAGCCTTACAATATGTTAAACAAACTCTGAAGAACATGTTCAGATAGACTTGGCCATCAACGGAATAATTCACCCCAAAATGAAAATGTACTGAAAATAAACTTATCGTCAGGCCATCCAAGATGTAGATGAGTTTGTTTCTTCATCAGATTTGGAGAAATGTAGCATTGCATCACTTGCTCACCAGTGGATGCTCTGCAGTGAATGGGTGCCGTCAGAATGAGATTATGATGTTTTTAATCAGCTGTTTGGACTCTCATTCTGACGGCACCCATTCACTGCAGAGCATCCACTGGTGAGCAAGTGATGCAATGCTACATTTCTCCAAATCTGTTGATTTGATGAAGAAACAAACTCATCTTTAGATGGCCAGCAAATTTTTGGGAGAACAGGACCAGTTCCATTAATGACCACAAAGAGGCACCATAACTGCTTTAGTAAACAAACTCCTGTTTTATAAATCCATAGGGCTTTTAGGGCGGTCCATCAGTGTTTCTCGAGTGGGTTATGGCGCTCGAGTTGATTGTGTTCACAGTGTGTGGACTGACCGCGGGTCAGATCATGTAGTTCTTCTTCAGCACCTCCAGGTACTGTTGAGTGGCTCTGCTCACGGGGTCCGGCTGCTCCAGGGTCACGTTCAGGTTCAGGTTCTGAGATCCAGAGGCCGATCCTACGGGAGACATGCGGGCAGTTCCTCCTTCCAGAATGACACGAGAATGACAATTAAGTCACTTTTGAGCGCAATCGAATTAATACAGAATACATTTTTGAATGGACTTGAGCGGAGATCCAACCGGTCACTTAAAGATCATATTAACCCCGTAAAGTCTGACATTTGAAAGTATAGTCTGAAAAAGTTTGCATGTGTTTTGTTCGTATTTTATACCTGGCTTTTGTGGCTCATATACTATGATATAGGAGAATATTGAGTTCATACTCAAGGAGGAAAAACATCTCAATAGGCCCAAACTGAGCAAAAATATGCAATTTGGTGCCGTTGCTGATATTTAAATGGCCAAACCAAAATAATTAAATTCTCATACCTTGTAATCTAAATGAGTGAGATCTTAATAACAGTATAACAGACTATTTACATAAAATAGATATAAACATTTTGTTATAATAATGTCTCACCGTAGTCCAGCTCCTTCGATATGTTCTTCTCCAGCTCCGTCTGCATCTGCAACAGGAACAGACAAACCAGACCACACATCTGACTTCATCTCATCAAACACACGTCCTAAAACTAGCACTCAGCCAGGTTATTGTTTACTTTACATTGCCACAGTATTCATACTATAAAAATGCATAACCATAACTATGCAGACGCATCATGATTTTGACACATCTGATTGGTCAAAATCCAAACGCTAGTAAAAGTATCTGCCACCATTCAAAACGTTGGGTTTTAAAGGCTGCATTTATTTGATTAAAAATACAGTAAAAACTGAAAAAATGTAAAATATTTAAAATAGCCGTTTTCCATTTGAATATATTTTAAAGATCATGATTTTGACACATCTGATTGGTCAAAATCCAAACGCTAGTAAAAGTATCTGCCACCATTCAAAACGTTGGGTTTTAAAGGCTGCATTTATTTGATTAAAAATACAGTAAAAACTGAAAAAATGTAAAATATTTAAAATAGCTGTTTTCCATTTGAATATATTTTAAAGTGTAATTTATTCCTGTGACGTTAAAGCTGAATTTTCAGCAGCCATTACTCCAGTCTTCAGTGTCACATACTTTTGAGCTAGAAGCTGAAGATATCAGAGACAGAAGAGGATATGAGTCCAGACAGCAGCCACAGGAAAAACAGACCAGAAGGTTATTTGCTACGTTTATGAAGGGAAAGATAGTGGAAGGAGAAAATATATAATCGTTATGTTAGTTTTAGAATCACCACCTGACATGGGATTTATTTTGGGTGTAAGTATTAGAACATGGTTAGTGCTGAATGTTGAGGCAGTGTGGTGCAGCATTTGGAAACCTGTTCACAGTCTACATGAGAGTGAAATGACTTCATGCACCATCGCTCACCTTTGCCAGGTAGGCCTCTACGCGGCTGCTCTGCGATTCCCCTACCGTACCCAGCAGAGGCGTCCCGAGGCCCAGACTCCTGTTCAGGGGTCCCAGAGAGGCTCCGTACGCCCCCACGGAGCCCAGAGATGCCACATCCAGAGCGGGGCCCCCCAAACCGCCGTTCACTATACTGCTGTTGAGCAGAGATTTGCTGCGCTGCCTCTCGCTCAGGAGTTTAGTGTTGGCCTCCGCTAACCGCTCATTCGACCTGCACATTATGTAAAAAAAAAGACATTTTGGCACATTATTAAAAAAACAAACAAACAGTTAATCACTATGAATCACAGAAATAAATCAAGTAAATACTTCTACAATTAAAAATATTTATTAGGACTGATGGAACATTATTAAAATAATTAATTTAATTAATACATTAATAATTATAAATAATAATAAAATTAATAGATTAGGGTAACTTTTTAAAAAAAAAAAAATTATTTGTGTTGAATTTTAGTTTGTACGTTTAACAATGATCTGTGCTTCCCTTAATATTATGCTATAAACAATATTTATTTCTAATTGTAGTTTCCTATTTCTATTTATTTTAATAATTTATTTGTATTTGTTAATTTTAGCTTTACTTGGTCATTTTACCATTTATGCGCATTCCCTGATCTGCTCTGAAATAATTATTTATATTTTATTTATTTATTTATAATGATTAGTTTTAGTTTTACTTGGTCAATTTATCATCATTTTCTGTATCCTTTAAATACCCAGATGACCTACAACATTTGTCAAAATGTGCAGTTAACATCCAGAGCACACCGCACTCAGTACTGTATCCCACAATGCAATGCGCTTGACTTCCATTTCCAGTGTGATGATTGAACTGTCTCTGATCCAACTCCCAAAAGTTAATATTTTTACACAAAATAATTAAAATGCCAAAGGATTTGTTTATTTCCTACAACTAAAAGCTGATTTCTGAATTAAACTGAATAAGATAACTATACAACAATGTAGCATAAAACAATGTTTTTAATGTTGTATACTGCATACTTAATACATGCCATTTTTAGAAACGTATATATATATATATATTAGCTTAAAACTTAATTAAAACTAAAATAATCTACTAAACTTATTACAACTATTAAAACTAAATATACTGCATATATAATTATTAAAACAAAACCTGAAAAACTATTTAAACTACACAGAAATATTTAAAAAATAAATAAAAATGAAAAAAGCATGTAAAAAATTACTAAATTTAAACTAAAATTGAAATGAAAACTGAAAATATTAAATAAAAGTTAATTCAAAATATTAATAAATACTATAAAGGTACATGAATGATACTAAATAACTAATTCTGAACAAAGATGCCTTTTTTTTCAAAATGTTTTTTATAAAACGTCAGTGTACTAGAAGCTGTAATGCACAGATACAGTGGGTATAGAAAAGAATTACTAGAGGGTGCCAGTGATACCTATAGAATCAGCTGTACAATTTATCATGAATTTCTTTGCCTGATATGCTTTTAAATAATTAACTGCCATTAATCACCATTAAACTATTTTTTTTTAATCTGAAAAATTTAATTAACCTGTGATTATAATGAAGATATATTTCTAAATATAATTCTGAGGACAGGCTCCCATGATGTCTCTCACCTCTCTAGTTTGGCAGCCAGACTCTTGCGGAGGCGGAGTTCTTCGCTGTACAGCTGTTTGTAGCGCTCCAACTCTGTGTGGCTGGAGTCTCTCTGAACGAGACTGTCCTGCTGAACGCTACATGCCATTTTTAGAAACGTATATATATATATATATTAGCTTAAAACTTAATTAAAACTAAAATAATCTACTAAACTTATTACAACTATTAAAACTAAATATACTGCATATATAATTATTAAAACAAAACCTGAAAAACTATTTAAACTACACAGAAATATTTAAAAAATAAATAAAAATGAAAAAAGCATGTAAAAAATTACTAAATTTAAACTAAAATTGAAATGAAAACTGAAAATATTAAATAAAAGTTAATTCAAAATATTAATAAATACTATAAAGGTACATGAATGATACTAAATAACTAATTCTGAACAAAGATGCCTTTTTTTTCAAAATGTTTTTTATAAAACGTCAGTGTACTAGAAGCTGTAATGCACAGATACAGTGGGTATAGAAAAGAATTACTCCCCTTTAAAATAATCACATATTGTTGCTTTGCAGCCTGAAATGAAGACGGACAGTTTTTGTTTTATCCAGCTGTATTCACTCAGTGCAAAGTAACATCCCTATACCCAGTGTAAGTCTACAATTAAGCTTTGATCTAATTAAAATCTTGCTCAGAATTAATAAAATATCTATTCAACATGATTTGTGACTCAACGTTTTCTCCCATAAACAGCTGCGTGAAGCCACAGAGACACATTAAAGCGTGTGTGTGTGTGTGTGTGTGTGTGTTCTGACAGTCAGAGATCTGCACACATCAGCTACACACCTGCTCAGGTATCAGGCTGCAGAGAGGACAGGTGAGAAACAGACTTTTGAGCTAGAAGCTGAAGATATCAGAGACAGAAGAGGATATGAGTCCAGACAGCAGCCACAGGAAAAACAGACCAGAAGGTTATTTGCTACGTTTATGAAGGGAAAGATAGTGGAAGGAGAAAATATATAATCGTTATGTTAGTTTTAGAATCACCACCTGACATGGGATTTATTTTGGGTGTAAGTATTAGAACATGGTTAGTGCTGAATGTTGAGGCAGTGTGGTGCAGCATTTGGAAACCTGTTCACAGTCTACATGAGAGTGAAATGACTTCATGCACCATCGCTCACCTTTGCCAGGTAGGCCTCTACGCGGCTGCTCTGCGATTCCCCTACCGTACCCAGCAGAGGCGTCCCGAGGCCCAGACTCCTGTTCAGGGGTCCCAGAGAGGCTCCATACGCCCCCACGGTGCCCAGAGATGCCACATCCAGAGCGGGGCCCCCCAAACCGCCGTTCACTATACTGCTGTTGAGCAGAGATTTGCTGCGCTGCCTCTCGCTCAGGAGTTTAGTGTTGGCCTCCGCTAACCGCTCATTCGACCTGCACATTATGTTAACAAAAAGACATTTTGGCACATTATTAAAAAAACAAACAAACAGTTAATCACTATGAATCACAGAAATAAATCAAGTAAATACTTCTACAATTAAAAATATTTATTAGGACTGATGGAAAATTATTAAAATAATTGATTTGTGTTCAATTTTAGTTTGTAAGTTTAACAATGATCTGTGCCTCCCTTAATATTATGCTATAAACAATATTTATTTCTAATTGTAGTTTCCTATTTATTTTATTAATTTATTTGTATTTGTTCATTTTAGCTTTACTTGGTCATTTTACCATTTATGCGCATTCCCTGATCTGCTCTGAAATAATTATTTATATTTTATTAATTTATTTTAGTTTTTCTTGGTCAATTTATCATAATTTTCCATACCTCCCCTGATATGCTTTAAAATAATATTGATTGATTGATTTTATATTTTATTTCATTAATTTATTTGTATTTATTATTTTTAGTTATGCTTGATAAATTTATCAATTTTCTTCGACTATGTTTTTGAGATATGTTTTGAAATATTACTTGTTTATGTTTAGAATTTTATTTTACGATTTTTTTGTATTAATTTATTTGTATTTTTATGTGGCTAATTAATCATTTTGTGTGTCTCCCTTCATATGCTTTGAAATAATATTTAATTATCTTTATTTATTTTTATGACTTTTATAATATTCATTCATTTGTATTATTATTTTTAGTTTTACTTACTAAAACTAAAATTTTTGAAACCACCTTGATATGTTTTGAAATAATATTTATTTACATTTTACCTTTTTTTTTTTTTTTTTACTTGGTAAATTTAATAATAATAATAATAATAATAATAATGCATTTTATTTAGTGGTACCTTTCTAAACACCCATGGTCAACAGAATTATTCGTTGTGAGAGAGGGATGGAGACGATTAATATTACGCAGGTGGAAATATGCAATACGCCAAGAGGGAGTAAATAGAAGATGAATAGCAGTGGGCCCAAAACAGAACCCTGAGGGACACCAGTGGTAACCAGTGACATATGACCTAAACCAGGACAGAGGGTGCCAGTGATACCTATAGAATCAGCTGTACAATTTATCATGATTTTCTTTGCCTGATATGCTTTTAAATAATTAACTGCCATTAATCACCATTAAACTATTTTTTTTTTATCTGAAAAATGTAATTAACCTGTGGCCGGTCGCAGGGCAGCCGCCCCGCCCGTCCAGGCCCCCGCCAAACCTGGTGGCAAGCGAGAGAGATTAACCTGTGATTATAATGAAGATATATTTCTAAATATAATTCTGAGGACAGGCTCCCATGATGTCTCTCACCTCTCTAGTTTGGCAGCCAGACTCTTGCGGAGGCGGAGTTCTTCGCTGTACAGCTGTTTGTAGCGCTCCAACTCTGTGTGGCTGGAGTCTCTCTGAACGAGACTGTCCTGCTGAACGCTGCGTAAACGGCTGAGTTCTCCCTCCAGATCCCTGATGCGCTGCTCCTGCTGAGTGCGCTGACTGGCCTCGTTAGCAGCTTTCATCTGCTCCAGAGCTTCCTGAGACGCCGCCTGCGTCTGACGAAACATACAAAAAGTGTCTAAAACTTTTTACAATAAACAAAAGAATAATAATTATGTTATATTTTAGAAATATATATTATTAAAAAATTATATAAATAAAATAAAATGCTGCCTATGTGAAACATAGTGTCTAAAACTTTATAATAAACAAAATAATTATAATTATCTTTATTAAATAATAAATTTTATATTTTAAAAAGTATAAAATTATAAAATAATAAATGAAAAAACAATAATAAAATAAAATATAATGCCTGCGTGAAACAGTATCTAAAACTTTATACAAAAATGTAATTATTATAATTATTTTATAAAATAATATATTTTAGATATATAAATTAAATAATAAAATAACAGAAAAACAAAATAAGATATTGTCTGCATGTAAAGAGTGAAAAATGCTTAAGCAAAATTATTGTAATTACTTTTTAAAATAATATTTTATATTTAAGAAATGTACGTAATGTATAATAACAAATTTAATAAAATAAAGGAGCAAAGGAACATTAGCAAAGGTTAAAGAACATTTTCGCATTATGCGATTGAAACTGGCCAATAACGGTTTTGTATTCACTTGCTTTTTCACCTATATTTGGTGCTTAACGATTGTTTACTTTGGACTTTGCACACAAATAATGTAACAACAATAAACACAAGGTTAAAGTGAATGTGTTCCGGTGCATGTTGACTCTTTGACTCTTGTTGTGTACCTGCAGGAAGAGGTTGACCTCCTCTAGTTTGTGTCGGATCTCCTGTCGGGCTCTTTCCTCCGTCTCCCGGCGGTACTGCTCGGCCTGGCTCTGGTCCATCACACCGGCCTCCAGCTGCCGCCGCAGACTGGCCACCTCCTCCTCCAGCTGCCTCTTGCTGCGCTCCAGCTGCTCGTGGCTTCGGCTCAGGCTCTTCACAGACGACAGCTTCTCCTTCAGCTGTCTGTTCACCTCCTCCAGCCGCGAGCAGCGCGACGCCTCCCGCTCGTACTGAGACTGCAGCTCATCCACCTGCGCCAGAGCAAGGGTGACCACAGGATTAGAGACAAGCAGAAAAGGAGGAAATCAGAGACTCAATCAAGTTTGCATACTTTAATCTGATCTGACAGTCTTAAAAATGACAAAAAATGTTGCAAATGTCTGTAAATGCCTAAATCTGAGACTGTACCCGAGTCTTCATTCTGCTGATGGTGCTCTCTGCCTCCAGCCGGTGGCTCATGTCTCCTCTGAAGCTGCCCAGAGGAGAGTCCAGCTGTCCACCGCCCTGTTCACGCAGCTGCTTCTTAGCGGTCTTCAACAGAGTTTTCAACCTGACACACACACACAGTAAGATATACTGAAATTAGAGACATTCTGTATCAGTGTTGTTATTGTTAACTAAAACTAAAACCATAAATTTGAAATAAAATAAAATATATTAGATGCAAAACTTAAATGAAGAATTAGAAATGCTGGCTTAGCAGCTAAATTAAAATAAGTTCTAAAATGACTAAAACTAAAAAAATTATTCAAGCTAAATAGAAATATTTTTTACAAACTAATAAAAATTATGAAAGCACACAAATAATTACTTAAACTAAATTTAAATTAACTGAAAACTAAAAAATAAGGTAAATAAACAAAAGCTTATTATCAATAAATATTAATATCTACAATATATTAATAAATATTATAATAGAGTATATAAATAATACTAAAAATAACACTGTTCTGCTTGCATTTGAAGTCAATTAAACCATGAGATATAGGTACTTATGTCAATGAAGGTAATTAATGACAGAATTTTCATTTTTTGGGTGAACTATCCCTTTAATAGATAGATGGATAGATAGATGGATAGATAGAATTTTTTTAAATTATTTAATACAAGCTAAAAAATTACAATATTCATAAAAAAGTCCCCCTGTAGTGAAAATCAAGTTTTTTATGTTGTTTATTTGTGGTGTTTTTAATATGCTTTTAGACAAACCATGTGCCAATCTATTAATCAACACCATTGCTGAGTATTTTCTCCTTAAAGGTCCCATATTGTCAAAACTGAAATTTCCTGGCTTTTTTCATGATAACTGAGGTCTAGGTGCTATTTAACTACCATATAAGTTTCAAAACAGTCAGTCCACAGTAAAATTCACACAGCCTGCATAAAGTAGCTGTGACTTTTCACGAACCATTGTGACTTCCGTAAAAAGTCCCTCGGTTTGCTACGTCACAATCCAATAACCAATCACGTCAAGGGATCGATTCCTTCACTAGCATGCAAAATACACATGCACAACACCAAAAATAAAATAAGAGCAAAAAACCCATGAAGCTGTGGTTTAATGTGAATTTAGAACCGCTAACTTGCATTATAATATTATAACTCTGCACTTCACGTGCGTATGCTTGCGGGCGCGAATTAACAATCACAAACAGTAGCCCCTCACTGCTGAACATAAATCCAGGGGGCGGGGTTGGATCCACATCTAGGGGGTGGAGATGGGTGGGTTTAGGTATATGTAAGGTGGGAGGAGTTGGATCTGGATCTTGTGTTCTGCAGTGAGGACCATCTCATCACAAACAGCTGTACTCAAGTCTTCAAGGCATTTTAGGACACAACATCGTCAAGTAAGTAACTTTAACGAAATTTACATTATTCACTGTAGTTGTCCACTAGTAAAAACATAGTTTTATCAGTCATTATCCGTGTATGCCATTGTTTTGCGGTTACTACAGTTCAGTGGATCAGGAGGCACTGGCTGGTGTGACTGAGTAGAGGCGGGACTAATTTGCATATTTATAGATCAGCGTATACTAAATGAGGCAAGGGTGTAGAGTTGCATTCAAGCTATTTTAAGGCATGAGAAAATTATTTTCACAAGAAAAAACATTTAAATATGTCATTTTGATGATCAAAGAAAAGTTTTAAGGGATAAAATATTTGATTACAGGGGGACATTAAACTAAAATTAAAATGAGATATGAAAATATAAAACAAAAGGCTATTATCAATAAATATAATACAAAATATTAATAAATTATATAATAGTAAGTAAATTTAACCAATTTTTGAGGTTAATAGCGTTTTATTAACCTCAGATTAACCCTCAGGGGGCAGATATTTCACCCACACCTGGAACGAGTCGATCTTTGGGTCTGGCCCGTGAAGGGTTAAATTTATACGCTCTCTGACTTCCACAGGAGGTTATAAACGCTATCCAGAGCGCTAGAGCTCCATCAACGTGCTCACTGTATGGTCTTAAATGGCGTGTGTTTGAGGACTGGTGTACTCGTAAAGGAGTGATTCCCTTTCAGTTCGCGGTGAGCGATGTACTTTGCTTTTTACAAAGCTTAATGAACAATGGGAGAGCGTTTTCTACTATTAAAGTTTACCTGGCTGTTATTTCAGCGTGTCATGTAGGCTTCAAGGGAGTCTCATTTCGACGGCACCCTCTTTTATGCCGTTTTATGAAGGGGGTGAAGCGTTTGAGACCAGTATCTAAGCATCTGGTTCCGTCATGGGACTTGTCCATGGTTCTGAATGCTTTTACTCGGGCCCCATTTGAACCTCTGGAGAGTGTGGATATTAAGCTCCTATCTCTGAAAATGGTCTTACTACTTGATTTAGTCTCAGCTAAGTGAGTGTGTGAGTTACACGCTTTGTCGGTTCATCTGGCATGTCTGGATTTTAGCCCGGATGACAGCAAGGTTGCGTTGCTGCCTAACCTGGCGTTCGTTCCCAAAGTCAGTGATTCATCTTATAACTGCTCTGCTTTGGAGTTGCGTGCCTTTTACCCCCCTCCTTTTACTTCGAAGGAGGAGCGGAAATTGCACACTTTGTGTCCTGTACGAGCGTTACGCTATTATGTAAACAGGACACGATCGTTCAGGAAGAATGATCAGTTATTCGTTTCATGAGCCACTCAATGTAAGGGTAAGCCGATCTCCTCATAGCGCCTTTCCCATTGGAAGGTGGAGGCAATTGAATTGGCCTACATCTATGGGTCTTCATTCCCCAGCGGGCTTAAGGGCTCATTCAACAAGGGGTATGGCCACCTCGTGGGCAAGCTGAGCTTCCCCTCATACATTTATCAGATTTTAGCGTCTGGATGTCTGGACATTTTACCACTGTCAATGTTGGCTCTTTAGAGAATTAAAAGGTTATCTTTCGTTCTTGCCAGGTCTGTTCAGTGGCTATGGGAAAGCATGCATTTCGGGAGTTGGCTATATCATTCCCATAGTGAGATACCGAGCGATTGTTTGAAAGAGAATGTAAGGTTACTTGCGTAACCCTGGTTCTCCGAGAACAGAGCGAGGTATCTCACCAAGCTTCCCTACTCGCATAACACAGGGGAAAAGCGTGCTTAGAATGCTGTTTTCAGGGATCACAGCCATATATACAGTATATATGGAGGGGGTGGGCTCCTTGTCATGAGCTGTGATTGGTCCATCCTTCGGACAGATGTGGTGTAATTGGTGCTTCCATAGTCTATCACGCCTGGGGCATTTCCCATAGTGAGATACCTCGCTCTGTTCTCAGAGAACCGGGGTTACGCAAGTAACCTAACTTTTTATCAGTCGTTTATCCGTGTACCAACCAGCGCAAACAGATAATGTTCACCTCACGAAGTTAGCCATCAGTCTCCTTGCTTAGGTTGAGCATACCTGCTTATTTCTGGTTCAAACACATATGGCTTAGTTAAACCAATATTTCCACTTGCCATTGTATCACGTTTACTACAGTTCAGGAGGCGCTGGCTGCTGTGTGACTGAGTGGAGGCGGGGCTAATTTGCGTATTCATAGATCCGCATTGAGGCAAGGAGGCAAGGGTGTAGAGTTGCATTCAAGCTATTTTAAGGCATGAGAAAATTATTTTCACAAGAAAAAACATGTCATTTTGATGATCAAAGATAAGTTTTAAGGGATAAAATATTTGATTACAGGGGGACATTAAACTAAAATTAAAATGAGATATGAAAATATAAAACAAAAGGCTATTATCAATAAATATAATACAAAATATTAATAAATTATATAATAGTATACAAGTAATATATATATATTGGTCAACATAAAGGTCTTGTGATTGTGATTTCTTTATAATCTTTCACTAAAATGAAATAACCTGCTCAACCAGTAAAACAACTTGGTTTTCAAATGATCCCTCTTATCTTCACCATTTAATTAACATGGAAATACATCCCTTTTCAAATGCTGTATCAAGGTTTTTAGCACTACACATGGATTTGTTATTCTACAGCACTACAGCAGCAAAAAAGACAGGCTTGGAGTCAGTCCTCAGTGAATTAAACAAATGTAAGATATAAAAAGCCATACGCACTTCATGCGTGTATCTCACAGATTCGCAAGCAGGAGGATCCGCACTGCCGGCTTCTCTAGTACTCAAACACGTCTACAGGTGTAGAGCTGCAGCGGTCGGGGTTAAAGGTTAAAGGGTCACCTGTACATTTCTTTCTGAAGGTCAGTGTTTCTCTTCATCTCCTGCTCCAGACGCGTGTCCACAGATTTCTTCTGCTCGGCTAGTTTTTTGGCCTTTTTCTTCTCGAGCTCCATCTGAAACACAGAGAGAGGATGCAGGTGACACTCTTGTTCTTAATAATAGAGGTTTAATACAATATTTGGGTTGTTGACGTGACATTTCAAACCATTTTGACGTGTGTTCCACTGTGTGACATTAAATACTTCATCTAATAAGATTTTTAACAATATTTTCCCTTATACATACACTACCATTTAAAATTGGGGATCGGTGCAATTTTTTTATGTTTTTGACAGAACTCTCTTCTGCTCACCAAGGCTGAAATATTTGATCAAAAAACAGCAAAAACAGTAATATTGTGAACTATTGTTAGACAATTAACGTAAAATAACAGTCTTCTATTTGAATATGTTTTAAATGTAATTTATTCCTGTGATGCGCAGCTGAATGTTCAGCATCATTACTCCAGTCTTCAGTGTCACATGATCTTCAGAAATAAGTATAATATACTGATTTGCTGCTCATTAAACATTTCTGATTATTATCAATGTTGAAAACGGTTGTGCTGCTTTGGGATTATAAATGTCTTTATTGTTACTTTTGATCAGTTTAATGCATCTGTGCTAAAGTATTATTTTCTTTCTTTAATAGTCCATTTATATACACACATTTCAAACTAAAGCAACAAACATTCATGTAAATTATTCATTTTCATGTGCTAATTGAGCTGTTTTGATTAAGTCACTAAACATTTTACCACTTGTGAACATGCAAACGTTATGTTTGTTGAAAAGTATCATTTGTTGTAATTTAATGTAACACATTTCGGATGGACAGTGTGTCTTTCTGGCACCTGATTGGTCAGTTCTCCTTTCTCTTTCTCCAGCTCAGAGAGGCGGAGTCCCAGTCGTGAGCGGCTCTTTAGCTCCTCCTCCCACAGTGCTTGTGAGTCCTGGGCATTATGGGATAGCATACTCTGCTTCTGTACCTGGAGAGGAGAACCTCAATTAAACAAATAGTGAATATACTTTCCTGTAGCACTACGAATCAGGACTATTATCGTTAACTAAAACCAAGACTAAAAACATTAAAAAAAAAATAATAATTTCATTACTAAATAAATGAATAAACTGAAATGTTCTCAATCTATCCTCTCTTCATCTATTGCATTTAGATGCACTTTGAAGCTCAACGTGACACGTGTTTGTCATAAAGTTCACCTCTCGGTTGAGTTGTTCTTCTAGCGTCATCTTACCGCTCTGCAGGTTTGTGACAATATCTTCCAAACGATTCCTGACCTGAGAACAATCACAGATGTCAATACACAACAGGGCCTTGATCACTCTCTCAGCAAAGTACTTCATGCTGATCTAGATCTACTTTAGATCTCAGAAACCAGAAATGCAGACGGTTGCAAGAGAGTTTACAATCAATGCAAATCCGCAAACAGACCACCACCAAAACAGAGAAAATACCCCGCTAACAACCAAACTAAAGAAAAGCAATAAAGAATACAGACACTTTTTTGTTTCTTGTTCATTTCAAGTGTAAACCACAGTGAGATTTGAAGTCCTGAAGAGCTGTAATTCACAGTAAAGAAAGAACTGCTAGAATCACAGCTAGATGTTTGATACCAACCCCTTCTCCAGGTGATGAGCCTGATCGCTGTGAAAAGAATGACTACACCATCAGTTTACATGAAATCTCCTCTCCAACTGACTCACATGTACAGTCAGCTCATTCTGCACTGGCACAATTAAACAGAGTTCAACTAAAGTGAAGCTCAGGTGACTTAAGAGGGTAAAACGTAAAGCTCTGTGAGGATTAATGTCTAAATCTGCCATTATCAGTTGAGTCAGGACACTTCTTCTTCACATACTAGTGGTTAAATGAGTGATATTTGAGAGAACTCACCACAGTGCCCTCCTGAACGCCCTTCTGAAGCACCTCGATGCGATTGGTCTGCTGTTTGGCTGTGGCCTCCAGTCTGGCGTTCTCGATCTCTAACCTGTAGATATATCATAATCACATGAACCATTTTCACACATTAATGAACAGATATTTTAGTAGATGATTACAGTTAATAATGATGGACACTTTGTGTTGTTTAGCTGATGGATGTAAGATGAGGAACACAGTGCTTCATTTGAATGCATTTTTACATTTCCAATTAAATACTTTAATATTATGTAACAAATTAATAGTTAAATATATAAATATATTTAGAAGACATTCATTTTATTTAAATATCATCAATATTAATTTAATGTCTTAACTTAATAGTATGCACTACTATATGAATTTGAACATGAATCTTAATATAATTTTCACATTCAATAAATTATGCAATATATTACTACTTAAATATGTAAATATAAATATATTAATAAAATATTTATATTAATATTATTATAATATAATATTCTTTATGCAAAAACATGTAAATATGAATATAAATGCATTCATTCAATGTTCAAATTAAATTAATGTACATTTCATATACATGCACTAACTGACATTATATGATATAAAAAAAAATATATATATATATATATATATATATATTATTCATATTCAATAACTTAATAGTATGCAATATATTACTACTTAGATATGTAAATATGAATATAGATATTCATAAAATAATCATATTAATTTCATAGAATATTCATATATAATACATTTTATGCAATAAATGACTACAGAAATATGTAAATATGAATATAAATATATGTAATCTAATGTAATCTAACATCTAATATTCTTATTAATTTAATGTAATTCATAACAGCAGTCACTTGCTTCGTTCCTGAATGAATCAGCCTTTCAACCGAATCAATTGAATGAATGATTCAGTGGTCAAATCAGTGACTTGCCGCCACCTACTGGCAGTTTTAGTTTTATTTTTAAAGTATGACCATTCAATACTTCTGTTATTAAATAGAAATAATATTTCTATTATTAAAGTGAATCATTTAATATTTCTATATTCAAAATTTTATATTTAAAACATTCATCTCAACATGAATTTATGAATTTAATTGCACTCCTCTGAGCCTGATTAAACGTCTGTAAATATACCTACATACCACTTTTGTGTTCTTCTTCGCCACCTCTGAAGTGCAAATTAATTTTAATACTGATTTCATTTGATCTGTAACTTATTCTTTTTATTCTATTTACTATTCTATCTAATTTGGATTTTTATTTGGATCTAATTAAAATTTGACATAAAAGATGACACTTTTAATAAAGTTTGAAAAAAATGCCAAAGGTAAAAAAAAAAGCCCCTGTAAATCACTTTAAGGAGTCAAATATCACATATTAATATTGATCAGAAGGTGCTCCTGAATTTTTTGACTGTGCTCTTAAATATTTTAAATTAGGAGCATAAGTGCTCCTAAAAAGAAAAGGAAGCATAAAGCCCTGTATACACACACACACATCATGTACATATATATATATATATATTAGGGATGTAACGATTAACGCGAGCCGGTTGAAAATCGATTCAAATATGTGACGATTCAAATCGGTTGAGATGCTAAACAAATCGCGATTCAATTAGAGGTAGGAGTTTATATGAATGTATGTCTGAGGGGAACTTACTGTCTTTCGATGGTATTTTTTCTTTTCCTCTTGCCTCTGTATAATGTGTAGTAAAGTTCATAAGTGCAGCGCTGCTTTGTTTACAGCGGAAACCAAGGAAACACTTTAAGCGCCGCCAGCTGGCAGAGAGTGCATCTGCGTCTCATTCAGCTCGTCTGCTGTCTAATCTAATTTAGATTAAAAACTGCTCGTGTTGCATATATGCAGCATCTTTGTTTGGATCATGATTAACATGCAGTGCTTGCCTCTAATTTTAAAAGGAAAGAGCACAGACAAAGCTTTAGTTTGTTTATATGAAGAGATTTATTTTATTTGTGTTACTTATTTATTTGATTTGGGGCTTGTTTTAAAATTTCAATTTAGTTTTGTTATTTACATTTACATTATATTTCAATTTTGTTATTTAGCAGACGCTTTTATCCAAAGTGACTTACAAATGAGGACAATAGAAGCAATCAAAACCAAAAAAAGAGCAATAATATACAAGTGCTATACTAGTATATTATTATGGTGTTATATTTCAATTTCACAAAGAAACGTTAAGCATTTTGTCCAAGCAATAATAAAAGGACACATTTAATTTATAATTTGTCTTAAATCTCATTTTGTAAAAAAAAAATCGTGAATCGAATCGTGAGTTGAGTGAATCGTTACATCCCTAATATATATATATATATATAAGCATACAGACACTTTTTTCTGTAATAAACTGTGATTTTAATTCCTCACGTCACTTATATCAGTACCATTGTTGTTACCGTGTGACATGTATCATATGAAGCCAATGAGTGAGTGTTTGTGGACCCAGTTTACAGAATTAATGGTACCTCTGCACTGCCTCCTCCAGCTGTTTAATGGTTTGCGCTTTGCCTGTGGAAGCAGCTAGCGCCTCCTCTAGTTTTTGAGCGGTACTGCAGGCTTCTCGCTCCTTGTCGTCCAGAGAGCTCTTCAGTTGGCTGATGCGTCTCTCGGCCTGGACGTACACTTCCTCAGACTCCTGCAGCTGCAATTGAACACAAACAAAGTATAAAAGCAAACAACTCAAACGAAAGGACTTGTAGTGTGGCGACCCCACTTATTTATATTGCTGAAATCAATAAATGAACATTTATTGTTCCTGAGAATGAAGCTACTCCAGTTAAATACAGATTGCACTGTTAATGATTGACACCAAGCTGATCGGATGGTTTTCAGGAAGTATAAGAAGATTAATGGTTACCTTTCCCTTCAATCTGTCCATGTCCTTGAGTGTGCGTGCCTTCTCTTCCTCCAGATCATTACGGTACCGTGTGTTGACCTCCAGAGAAGCCTCACACATGGATAACTTCTTCAGACAGTCGGCCAGTTCCTGCTGCAGCTGCCTCAGAGAACTCTGCAAAAAAACAACAGCTTAATACTCTCATTTGATCAGGTTTACATTACATTTTACAGGGTCTACACAGGGACATGTGCAGCACATTGAGAAGTCGATCACTTCCACAAAATGGTCTACAATGGAAGTGCCAGATGTGTTGCAATGCACCTTTCAGTTGATCCATGTCCCACTTCTATTTTTGTCATACTGCAAATCTACTGTCTTTCTGAAAATAAATCGTTTTTGTATCTCTACAAAACTAATATATATTTACACTATATTTATATTAGTATTAATATGTAAATATTATTATTATTTTAAAGTTTTAAATTATTTTTTGTATGCATTTTATGAATTATTTTAATAACACTTAATAACATCACTGCGATGTTTATGGTTTGTATATAAGTCATCTCTTATTTTCAGCTTTATATATATGCAGTTAATTTTTTTATATATATTAAAATAAAAATTATAAAAATATTAAAACATATTTCTATATATATACATATATACTATTTTATAAAATATAAATATTATAAAATATTTCAATAATATTATATATATATATATATATAATTTAAAATTCTTATTATTTAAATATTATTATTGTTATTATTGATTAATAATTATCTTACATTTTAAAATTATTTTTGTATTAATTTTAATTATTATTTTAATAAATTATGACTCTAAGCTAAACTAACCCATAAAACTTACTTTTTTACTGCTGCTGTCTAGTCTCAGTCTTACATCTGATGTGTCCATTAGTGACACAACATGATGTTGTTCGCTTACAAAAGACATTGATAGAGCCATTTATAAAGAAAAAAAAAAGAAAATCTTAGTGTCCTCTACCTCTCTATCAGCTTTCTCCTGCTCTAGTTTGTAATTCTGATCTCTCAGCTCGCTGTTTGTCTTTGCCAGCTCTTTGCTTCTCTCCTCCACCAGGTGGACTCTCTCCTCTCCGTCTGCACGTAACTGGTTCAGCATTTCGGCAAAGTTTTGGTGCACATCTGTAACAGCTTTATCCTTCGCCGAGCCCTTGTTGAGCGCCTCCTCCAGCTGCTGTCGTAGCAGTGCGTTCTCGCTCTGAGCTTGGGCCAGTCTCTCCTGCATGGCTTCCTGTCTGGCCCCAGCACGGCTGGCCTGCTCCCGTTCGTTCAGTACCGTGGCCTCCAGTTCTTTGAGTTTGGCCAGGGCCTGGTCTTTCTCTCGGGCCAGAGTCTCCAACAGTACGCCTTTCTCAGCGATGGTCAGAGCATTGCGGTGACACTCGTTCTCCAGGCTGTTGGCGCGCGCCTCGGCCTTGCTGAGCTTCTGGGACAGGGACTGGATGGTGTCCCGTTGTGTACTGGACTCAAAGATGTGCTTTTCCTGTGCCCGCTGGTGCTCCTCACGATCTCGCTGCAGAGTGCGCTCTGCATCTGTGCGTGATGCCTGAGAGGTTGCAACAATAATAAAAGACAAATTGATAGCAGTTCCCAAAATCCCTTTCCCTTTAGTTTAGCACAAATGAGTTGAAGCTGACCTGGCATCTCTCAGCCTCCTGCAGCGCCGCCTGCAGTCGTGCCCTGCTCGCCTCGGCCTCGGCCTCCAGTTGCTGCCTCACTTGCCTCTCGTGCTCCCGTTTAGCCGTGATCACTGAGCATTCGGCCTTCAGCGCGCTCAGCTGCCCGTTGTACTGGAACACAGTCTGAGCCAAGGCCTCCTCACTCAGTTTCATGTCCCTGCGGGCATCCTCCAGTCTCTCGCGTAGGACGTCTCTCTCCTCCGCCAGCCGTGACTCTTCCTGTCGGCTGTGGCACTGTGAGTGGTCCAGCTCAGCCCGAGCGGCGTTCAGTTCATCCTGTATGGCTCGGTTTTGTTGCATCAACTCTCGCTCACGGTCCGATGCCTCTGTAAGCTGGGACATGGCCTGAGCACAACATCAGTAATAAACTCAGTTTAACATGCGACAAACACATTTGAGCATTTTTTAAAAAAACAACACAGTATGTGGCCTGGTTGCAAAAGAGTGAATGGCTCTGTAACAGTAAGTAAATGCCTAAATTCAGGTCATTAGGATAAAGCCTGAAAATCTGACCAATCAGATGCCAGCAAACAGGATTAGAGCAATTGGGTTTACACAGAAGATCTGCTAACTGTGTTTTAGTTCACTGCTTATGCGGTAAACCTAAATCATGAAGTTCACATATTTGATTTAGGGATATTGGTCATTTGTTCTCAATTATGCTCAATTATGACGTCACTGCTTATGTGATTGCAATGATATAACATCACTGCATATTGCTTAAATTTGCTCTCAGTTATGTTCATATTCATGGTTTCTTATGCATATTGTAAAGCGATGATGTAACTATGAAGTGACTACATATGTGATTGCAAAGATATTATATAACTGCATATTGGTAATTTGTTCTATTAACGTGCTTTTCATGGTTTCTTAGATGGGATGTGATAAAAGCTGCAAAGCTAAGATGTCACTGCATATGTGATTGTAAAGATATGACATCACTGCATATTTGACTGTAAAGCTATGATGTCACTGCATATGTGGCCATAAAACTACGATGACACAGCATATGTTTGTAAAGCAATGACATCACTATAATTGACTCAAGCCATTCTAGGTGTATATGACTTTCTTGTGTCAGACTAATACAATCTGAGTTTTATTAAAAAGCCACTTCAGAAGGCCTTTATTAACCCCCCGGAGCCGTGTGGAGCATATTTTATGATGGATGGATCGACCCCCATTCACTGTCATTATAAAAGTTGGAAGACCCAGGACAGTTATTAATATAAATCCGATCGCCTTAGTCTGAATGAAGAAAGTCATATACACCTAGGATGGCTTGAGTGTGAGTAAATCATGGGGCAATTTTAATTTTTGGGTGAACTATCCCTTTAAGCTGATATCACTGCAAATGTGACTGTATTACATCACAGCGTATCTGACTAAAGCTATATCACAGCATGTGCAATTTAGTTATGACATTGCTGCATGTGTGATTGTAAAGCTCTGACGTCACTGCATATTTGACTACATACATTTGTTAGTTGCAATGAATTTGCTAGCTGCTAACAGAAATAGCACATTTATAAATATTCCCTGACAAAGTTTTTGAAAAGGTGGCAGCGGTACCTCATTGCTCTTGTTGAGGTTTCGAAGGTTCTCCTTCTCAATGTTCTGCTGCTTACGCAGGTGGTTGTTGAGTAACTCCTCCTGTAGGGCGCGAGCACTGCGCTCATGAGACAGAAGACTCTGAGACTCATCCCTGTCCTCCTCAAGCTAAACACACAAACACACTCTTCAGAACACTGAGAAAACTGTGTTATGAGCTGGTTTTACCAGCTAAATCTAACAGTCTGCTGCTGTTGACCTGTTTAATGCTGTTCTTTAGGGCTCTGATCTCCAGTTCCAGACTGCGGACTTTCAGCTCGGCTTTGTGACACTCCTCTGCCTCGGCTCGCTGCTGCTCCTCTTTCCTCTGGAGCTGCTCACGGGTTTTATTATACAGCATGAGAGCACTCTGATGCTTTTCCTGTTCCTGTCTCAAAAGGAACCTTCCATGAGAAGAGAGAGAGAAGAGAGAGTCAGTGTCACAAAACCTGACGAGTTGCAGATGCACTGAGATAAGCTCACTTGAGATTGTTCATATCCGTTTCCAGCTCCAGTTTGAGATGTTCTAGGCTGGACTTGCTGCCTCTGATATCATCCAGCAGGATCTTGAACTCGTTGCGTTCCTGCTCCAGCCGAGAGGTTTTATCCGCCAGACGGCTGTGTCTGTCTCTCTCCCTCTGGATGGTGCGTTCGTACTCATGAAACATGTTCTGTAGTTTCACCACACTCACAGAGTCTGCAGGACATAAGATACAGGCGAACATCTTCATTTGCTGAACATCTGAACTTAACTGTTTGCTTTCAGCTGACTGACTCACCCAGATAGCTGGAGTCGAGCTGTTTGAAGAGCAGAGATGCATTGTGGTATCCAGATACTGGAGTCTCCAGCTCCTCAGTGGCTGTGTCAGAAGACTGGGTGAGATCTTCAAAATCATCCGCCATCTCCAGTTCTCCAGTACTCTGCATAGGAGACAATAAAGTCAATACAACACATGTGTAACACAGAGTATCCTGTGTTAAACTGGTAAATTTATGAGTAACATTTTCCTTCATATTCTCAAAAGTCAGTGCACAGTTTGGTAACCACTGTCTTAAACAAACCCTTAAACGAACACTTGGAGGTTTACCTTATTAAGACAAAAGCTCACCTGCTCTTTCTTACGCCTTGAAGAAGGGGACCTGTTGGTACAAAGAAAAAACATGATTTTATGCTTTATCAGATAACACCAGTCTACCGGAGAGCAAGTTTGGTGCTCTAAAATGAGGATATAATGCAGTATTCTCTTTTTAAAAATTAAACGTTATAACAAGGCCCATATGGAATCTGCCCGCTTTTCATTTGCTTTCATTTATTCAACACTGATTGTGGGTGCAAGTATTACAGGTGTAAATATTACAGGTGCTCAAATCTGGTTGAATTCTGTGGGCACAGATTCTGTGCAGGCCCAGTTATGCTTATAATGTTGCTGCTGCAACATTGCAACAGATAAAATCGAGCTATAAATAATATATTACATTAAAAAGCATGTAAATACTGCATGTATACCTCCTGTCCTCTTCCGATAGCTCACTTAAAGTACTATCATCAAAAACAGACTCGAGGTCTCCGTTATGGTGGGTCGCAGGTCGGGAGGGTTTGCCCTGCAGAGGAGGAGCTACATGGAGATTTCTGGCTTGGCTACCTACAGTTTTCTTTTCCTCCTCTTCGTCTTCCTCACCATGTGGTCGTGCCCTGTCAGTACTGGAGGTGCACAGATCTCATCATGAATTTAAAATGAAAGATAAAAAATAAAAAAAGGCAACTGCACGCCCTCCACCAGGGAAACAGCAATGATGACACCAGAAGCAAATTCAAAGCTTCAGCAAAAGCCTGATGAATATTTTCCATTAGCATGAAACATAACTGACAAAATAAAAATAACACAATACTTGTATGTCATGACTATAGACATTGTTTTTTATACATGCATATACTTTAGAAATAGAATGACATTTTTTTTGTAAAAATGTGTATTGATCTATCACCCATGGCTGTTTGCTGAAAGCTCTTTGCTTTAAGGTGTCTTCAGTATTTTTTTCAGTAATTTTTAAAGGGGTCATATGATGCCATTTCAATTCTTCCTTTCTCTTTGGAGTGTTACAATCTCTTGGTGCATAAAGAAGATCTGTAAAGTTGCAAAGACTAAAGTCTCAAATCCAAAGAGATATTCTTTATAAAAGTTAAGAGTCAGCCATGCCTACCCAAAACGGCTCGTTTGCATAACGCCGCCCAAATGTTCACAAAAGAAAGGCGGCGTAACTTTTATTCTCGCTGTTGCTGCTGCCGCCATGTCGTGGAGACGCTGTGTGTTTCGTTGTATAGAGGAGAAACAATAATGTACATTATGTGGAAAATAATGTGTTTTTTTTTTTAACCTTAATCCACATAAACACATTGCATTACAAATACACAAAATAATGTTCTTTTTAGCAACGTCATATGACCCCTTTAAAATAAAATAGTTCATGCACAGTTAAAGGATAAAAGGATCAAATAAAATAAAGTTCTTCAACGTGATTGGATCACAAAAACATCTCCCTTCACATTAATTCCATCTAGTAATGCAACATATGTACCTTCTTGGACTTCTTGTCAGATGTCTTGGTGAAACACTACCCTCTCTTCCCAAAGACCTGCCGTCAGCCATCCCTTCCTGTTGAGGTTTCGGGTTCCCAGAGTTGTTGTCAGTTTCCTTCCCTTCTCCTTGGTCAAGTTCACCTCGTTCTCTGGTTCCTCTAGTATCCCATAAAGCACTGGGCTGCTGTTCTCCCCTCATACCATCCAACTGTTCCTTATTACCCTAAAACAGAAGATATTATGTGTTGAGAGAGCTAAAATCATCTTTAATGTATGCATATAATCATTACTCTAAGAGCATAAGGAAATTCTAGATTTAAAACTACTTCTGGGAAATGTGTATGAATGTATTGATTTAGTCAACTGATCATGCAAAACATTCAGATAACTGTCACATACGAGACAAAACTGAGCAAAACACCACACAATGTCTTCTTTTCTTATTTAAAAAGAAGCACTAGAAACATAAAACACACTTCAAGCCAACATCAACGGAGAAGTTCTGGGTTGAGACACATCATGAAAACACACTAGTATGACAGATCTTCAGGAGGATGAAGAGAGATCTTCAGACAGCTAAAGGAAGCAATCCTTGGCACACATGCACACGACAGATGCACATATCAGGTGTGAACTGACACCCAAGTGAAGCATTTGACACCAGTGCATAAAATTAACCACTAAATATTTAATAAAGTGACAGACTGGATTCAAGACAAGTGCTGGTCAGGTCACACAAGTTAAAACACATACAGGACAAGACGAGACAACTGAAGACCCCATGAAATCAAACTTAGAGCTTTGTAGAACATTCACTTTTCAAATGCCCCTAAAAGTTCAGTAAAGCATTAGAAAGATAGAAAGAAACACATCTATTGTTGCACAGTGAGCAAAGCTCATTATAAACGCAGCCCAAACCATATTTTTCCTCAGGCTATTATTTAAACGAAAGGATGGCTATTAAAACAATATGATGTATGCTTTCCCAACTTCCCAAGCATGAATACACAAAATAACAATGTGTTTGTCTATTTCATGCAGTGCTGTTTTTGTTAACTACAACTAGCAAAAATCCTTTACAGCAATTTAAATAGATTAAATAAAATAAAATCTAAATATTAGATGAAAAACCTAAACTTAAAAAACTTGAAAATAAGGAAATGAAAATACGTTTTAAGTCGAAGTACTAAAATTAATACAATTCAAACGGAAATAAAAATCCATCAAAGCTAAACAGAAAAACGTATGACAAAAGCAAAAAACTAAATTATTTAAACATTAACTATTAAATTAAAAAACGAAAATATAAAAATAGAAGCTCATTCAAAATATTAATAAATGCTATAATAGTATATATGTAATTCTAAAAACACTGATTTCATGGGGTGTTAAAATGCATGAAGAATGTTAATGATTTGAAAACATTGTGAAATGAGTTGAAATTATGTTGAATGATGATACAAAAAATGTTGACAACACAAGATAATAGCTCTTTTTCAAAAACTAGCGTGCTGCCTCGCTGACTACTGCCTACATAAGTAGCTGCCTTCTAAGGTACCATGATAACCATCATAGAATATCATAAATGACTGATTTGAAAGGTTTTATATAGGCAGAAAGCTGCTATATAAAGCACACGGGAGACTGTTCACAACTGACTTTGCTAAGCTAACGACATGTAACTCTAATAAGTATAAAAGCCCATAAAACACACAAATAATGGGTTTAATTCAGAACTATTTTAGCCATACTTTCAGTACTGTATAAAATATAAATGCGTTAAATTAGCTGCACTGCATTCAAGAGTTAGCATGTTGCTAAGCTAATGACACAAAACGCTAATAAGGATAAAAATACATAGAACATACAAATAACGAGTTTAATTAGATTGATTTAGAACTTTTTTCAAGACTTTCAATACTGTATAAAATGCTAATATTTGCTAATTTAAAATTACAAGGCATCTCAGGAGGCAACATAATTAACATGTCATGTCAGAAGGAGCATGTCATGTCTTAAAATGCTGTCTGGGTAGGCAGCTCACTAGGTTTGGAACAGAGCTAATGACTGGCAGAACCAGAGATAGGGAACAGTTGTGTAATTTAGCCCGTCAGTGTCTGGTCAGCATTACAAGATGACTAACAGACGGTTTTGATTTTGAAGCTGGAGCTTTTCCCTCACATTTTGAGTTTATGTGAATGAGGAACAAGAAGACAGAGGCATCACTGTAAGTCTTCATTCGTTACACAAGTTTGTCTGAGACTCCTCCCGGGGTCCTACCTCAAGTCTGGACTTCCACAGGCCCTCATCAACCTTGTTGGAGTCAGAAGAGAGCACTTCTAGAACTTTGGGTGGGACTTGTAGCTCATTCTCAACAAGTAATGTAGGTCTGTGAAGTTCTTCAGGTTCTTTTTCGCTTGCAGATTCTAGTGGACACTTATCTTTGCTTCCACTCTCAGGTTCCTCTGTGTTATTTGTTCGGTTCTCTGGCTCCTGGGCCTCATCCGTTAGGGCTTCTGGGATGATTTGAGGGTTGTGTTGGTCACTGGGAAGCTCTGCATCGCTGACCTCAACACTAACCGTGCGGTGGACACTTTCAGACTGCGAGTCCTCCAGGCTGGACTCTCTCTGCTCTGGGATGGGCAAAAGTATGGCACTTCTCGCCCGGGCGATGGGCCGCACTATTGACTCTCCCTCTTCCTCACTGGAATCTTCGTCATCTGCTTCCTTTTCCAGCTCTTTCTTTTCCTCTTCATCACCTTGTTCATCTTCTTTCCACTCCTGCTCCGAAAGGTCACTCAGTGGTTCTTTGTGCTCCAGTTCTCCGAACCTCTCTTTTAGTTCAGCAGCCACGTTTCTGTATTGGGACTTGGTCTCCTTTTTGTTGTTCTCCACCCATATTTTCTCATAGCGTTCCTCCCAGGGAATCTCATCAGCTTTCTCCTCTTGTTCGTCCTCTCTAGGAGAGGTTGGGCGCTCCAGTGGTTCAAGGTTAGATGGCCTAGTTATGTCTACAGAAGACGCTTGTAATGCCTCTCTTGCCTTTGTTTGCACAATTAGACAAAATAATAGAATTAACAATGAAAAACCCAACAAGTCTGGTTGACAAGGACTTCAGACCAAACTTGAGACACATGCACATGACTCGTGCCAACAATTAAACTGTATCACTGTCACAAACACCACATTTAACTCAAATAAAGCACAAAGGAAACATATAGTGACATTAAAGACCAAATCTACATCACTGGAGCTTCCAGTTACCACTAGGGCAAAACTAAGACTCTATTTTCAACACTTAATTTAGTAAGAAGAGGCAGAGTTTTATGAAAGGCAGATTCTTTCAATTTAAAATAAATTAATAAAATGAAAATCTGATTAAGCGTTTCATAAGTCGTATTAAATATACTCTAATTTTTCACAGTAACACAATGCATCATCCCTATCAAATTACATGAAATTTAATTGCAATCCTAAATGCAATTAAATGCAATATTAAAATAAAATGGCAAATGTGAAAAAGAAATAGCAACTTCAACTTTTTAAAGTTTTATGAAAGGCAGATTCTTTCAATTTAAAATAAATTAATAAAATGAAAATCTGATTAAGCGTTTCATAAGTCGTATTAAATATACTGTAATTTTTCACAGTAACAATGCATCATCCCTATCAAATTACATGAAATTTAATTGCAATCCTAAATGCAATTAAATGCAATATTAAAATAAAATGGCAAATGTGAAAAAGAAATAGCAACTTCAACTTTTTTTAAAAATTCTTAAATGAAAATGATATGAAAATCATTTAATTTAGTTTTATTTTTAATTCTGGCACATAGTTTGCAGACATTTTCAATAATGAAATGCTTAATCAGATTTTTATGTTTATTTTATTATTAATTTATTTAAAGTTGGCAGAATCCACAGAGCTTGTTTATTCTATGAATTGCCCACCTGAGCTGCATCTTCACTTGCGTAAGAACTGTCTTCACTCTCGACATCTTCAGCTTTGGGTTCCTGCCGATTAACTGAAGAGAAATTCAGACACATTACAACATAATATAAAATACAGTGAGAAGTATAGTAAACCCTGAACATTCACCCTCACATTGAAGAGATTTACCTGTATCAGGCTCAGCGACATTTGGCAGTGAATTTGTCATCTTGGCTGGACTGGAAGTTTCCAAATCCCAGTCCGATTCTGTATTTAAATCAATTTTGTATCAGCATATATATTTATTGAAATCACCTCAAAAGCTAAGAGAATAAATCTAAGATTTGTAGTTTCTGAGTTCTACCTTCACTCTCCGGCCTCTGATTGGAGTCCAAGCGCAGTCGTGGCAGTGGCAGTGGTTTTGAGCTGGCGTTTGGGTTGAGAGATCGTGGACTAGGTAGAGGTGTTGTGCTTGAGGTTGTGGGTTTGTTTCTCTCTGGACTGGCTTCTTTATGTTCTCTGGTGTCCACGCCCTGTTCCTCGGATGTTATGGGAAGTCCGGAAGCTGCTGGGCTTTCAAAGACGGGTTCCTCATCCAGCTTATGAACTGGGAATTTCTTACTGGCCTTACTGGTGGTGCTGGCAGAGTCCCAGTCTGAAGCATCTATGAGAGGCAGAGCAAATAAATGATAAATGCAGACCTAAATGAGAATATCTTCATAGCCAGTGTGGAACACTTTTCATCGACATTCTGACTGAAATGAAACTCGTGTCGCCCATTGCATGTGCACTAACTGCTAGGCCCTGGCTTTGATATTAGCAAGGATCAGCAGAACTATAAATGAGCATAAGTGTTTGAGTATCTGATCTGGAGGGCATTGGTGATTTAATTTTGTGTAAATTAAGACAAAAGCATGAACACATCAGACATACAAAACATGCAAAATTTGATTCAGGAAGGATTCAGGAAATGTTTTAATCAAGGAAGAACATCAAGATTACCTTCAAGATCATCAGCATCCCCCAAACCAAGCTCTTCCATCAGATCTGTAAGAACAGAGATGTTTAAATGAGAAGTCAAACACGTAAGAATATAATTTAATTGTTGTGTTAAAAAAATGAGATGACCTGTTTTCTTATTAGCTTCTTTTGAATCCATCAGCTTACTAAGAACAGACGCGATCTCTCTTTTGACCACTTTAGGCTGTGAAAAAAAGATGCATTAAATATAAAATTCAAAAGTAAAAAAATATATATTTTGACATTTATGCATTTGATAGATGGCTTTATCCAAAACTATTTGGATAAAAATTGCCATAAATATTTTTAATCAGTACATGTATTCCCTGAAAATTGTGCGCCTTTCTCTACTATATGACATGATATTTTAAAAAAATAAATACAAATAATAATAATATATATGTTGATATAATTAATATTAATATATCAATATTTAATATTAATAGAATTAACATTGCAGGGCAGCAAAGTGGGGTTTTTTTCTTTCAATTAATTCAGCTGACGCTGCTTTATTGACAATCTAATCATTCATGCATTTTACCAAAAACGGCATTGCAAACATTAGTTCTTCATGAAATGCAATTCAAGCTCAATAACTTCCAGTAATTTCAAAATGATACTTACTGGTATTTCAGTTTCCTTCTCTTCTTCATCATCCTCATCCTTTCTTAAAACTGAAAGGCAAGAAGGGACAAGGTTCAAAACTCTCCTCAAAAAACATGAAAATCAATGGACAAAGACAAGCTTCCATGTAGCGAGTGCGCAGGCATGCACATGCAGCGATGGAGGTCTCCCATGATGCCTGTGATCTGGGGTTTGAGAGTGGCTAAATACTCAAACACAATAAAGGGAACAGTTCAGTAAATGTTCATTTCAATAAACTCATCTTGTAAACATGAGCAACAACGATGGGCCTTCCCCACTAAAGCATGTATTAGTTGAGCATCATTCCGTGTCACATCACATGCCTTGAATGCACAGATGACAACAGATTCATATCATCAGGATACGAGGACAAGATGTTAATGTGACGGCTATAACGGTGATGATTAATCCAGCAGGACAACAGCAAATCATGAATGCCTACCCATCGGCCTGCAGCCTCCTGGCTGGCCTATACTTCTCAATAAATTAACGTTCCTCCCTCCTCTTACGAAGGAGGGGACGTATAAGAAGTCTACAAAGGAATTCAATGAGATTATAAAATGCAAATCTACAAATAACCTAAACTTTGCATAATTTAGCATAGCAAGTCTTGTAAAAACATCTGTTAAGCAGAAGCAATGGAAAATGTCAATCTTTTGCATTTTTTTAAGCATGAAATGGTTGCAGAAGGCTACACAGACAAAGCATTCTAAAATGCAATCATATTTTTATGTAGTAAAAAAAAAACACTAGAAATGGCTTACATACCTTCAGTATACTCCTCATAAATACTGGACATAGATCTATGTGATTTGGCAGGAGTGTGTGGAGCACTGGCCTGTTTCTTTCGTGGGCTCTCAGAACCAGACTGCGAGGGAAAAAAGAGAGAACATATCAGGATGAAATGTGGTCACAGGTGACCTTAGAACAGAGGACCACAACCTGTTTTTGTTTTTTTTCATTTATATTTGATAATTAATTATCACAATTCCACTGACCCATTGCAGTTCCATCACTAACCTGTTTGTGTTTTCTAACCTGTAGGTTGGGGAAACCCTGATTTAGGGTGATTGTGTGTATAAACTGCATTACTGTATGGAGATTTCACCAGCTTTGCTTTGTTTAATATGTCTTGTGACTGACCTCTGAATCCCAGGGAGAGTCGTCATTTTCATCTTCCTTTTCGAGTCCCAATTCTGAAAGGAAATCTAGAAAAACATGCAAAGAATGTTATATATATGGTCATGTAATACATTATATACCTGTTTATGGTCACTAAATGCCATAAACTTGACGGTAAAATCCATAAAGGATGAAAATGTACCTCTTCGCTTTTCTTTGCTAGTACCACCATTTTGAGGATCTTTAGCCTTTTCACACATTTCCTCCGGTTCTTCCCTCTCATCCTCCTCTTCCTCATCTTCTGTGGAGGCCTCTTCCTGTTCGAAGAAGATGAGTTGCAAACCATTTTACATTTTACACTCAAACCAGAATAAATTGTTAGCATAGAAGTGGTGTACTTCAACGAGATTAGATACATAAAAGAATAAAAGACAAAACAAGTGGGATTTTCAGTTGCATCTTCAGTGTTTGTATCCTATCCACATCTAGAAACTATAACTACAAACCACTTCTATCCACAAGCTATGGCTATTCTAGCCATCGTCTCCTGAGTACCTGCAATGATCCGTGCTTTGAACGTCTTTCTTCCATTACAGATTTATTTACAGAGTTCTGTTCATGCAACTTCTCAAGTTGTTCCTCACCATCATCTTCATCAGAATCAGAAGTGAGATCAACTTCATCTATGACGGTGTAGGGGATTTCTTCTTGAAGAGCTGGTTCTGGTTCAATCACCTCTGTTGAGCGTTCATCTGCGAACTCTACGGAAAGGTCATCCTCAACTTGAGAGTCAGGGCTTGAATGTTGAGGAGATTCTGGATTTGTAGATTTGATCATGTCCTGTGAGTCTTGATCCAGATGGACAATCATTGGAGTTGATGGACTACAATGTAGGGGACTTGGTGAGTGGTTTGAGGAACTTGAGTTTTGTGGACTAGTTGCAGTTGAATGTTGATGACAGAGTCCAGCAGATTGCCTTGGACTTGGTGCGTGTTTAGGACTAGGACTTGTTGGAACGGGGCTCATTGCATTTAATGGTTTGGGGCTATTTGAGAGAGATCTCATCAACAATGGTTTTTCAAATTGTGCTGGACTTGAAGTGGCAGAACATTTTGGGCTACTATTGGAGAGATATGAAGCCTGTGGTAGATCTGCATCATTAATACATACATCATATTCTTCAGACAGAGATTCATTGTCAGAGACATCAGAGATCTGATCTATTTCAGAAACCTTGACCGAGCCGCTTGCAAAGTCATACTGCATTTGCTTCACTTGGCTGTCGTGCTCTTGACTTATACTCTGGTCTTCATCACTTTGACCAACAATCATGGACACTGGTATAGCTCCACTGTCATCACTCTGATCAATGCACCCAGGTTCTTCATGTAAAGGACTCTGGGAAAGGTGCTCAATGGGTTCTAAAGATGCCCTTGAAGTGTTGTCGTCCTGAACCAAAGCCTCTTGATTTTGGTCTTTTTCTGCATTTGGCATCTCCATGTTTGATTCCTTATCTCCTTCAGACATCCCATCACTTTTGTCTGAGCCAGACTCCCAAGATACCTCAGGGCTCTCTGGTTCCTTCTGTCCCAGCAATGTCAGAAATAGGTTCAGTGGCATCTTTGTTTGCACTTCTTCTTCCTCATCAACATCATCCCAATCATCCTCATCATCATCTGCAGTAGTTACAGCCTTTGACTTAGGTGATGCTGAAGGCACATCCAGATTGCTGGTGTCAAGATCAGTTATTCCTTCATTTTGTCCTAGAGGAACATCATCAGTTTCATCTAGGAGTTGTGGATCACATTCAATGGCTGTCCCCTGAGAAGGCTCCACTTCTAAAATGTTCTTCTCAGTTTTCAACAGCTCCTCATCTTCATCGTCATCATCCTCCCAAACATCATCATCACTTTGGTTTTCATTCTTGCTCTCAACTGGATTTCTGTTTGATGTTCTGTCCACACTTGGTAAAGAAGTTTCACATTCTGCGGGAGGACTTGGACTATCATTGGCCTCCTTGTTGTCCTCCTCATCAGAGAATCTCGCCTCGAAACTGACAGCTGACACAAGACAGCCATCCTCTAAATTGAGAATCCCTGGAATTAGACCTCCAAAAAGCATCTTTTCAGAAATTGTTTCTTTCATGTCCATTTTTTCTGAAGCCTCTTCTTCTTGATATGTTCTGACCTTCAGAGGACTATCTCCTGAGACACTATCCTCCATCATGTCCCATCCAGGTTGGTAGACATTTTCATTAGCCATTTCTGATTGCTCTGTTGTACCAATAGCCACGGTTTTGGGCAACCCAGGAAGGCCTGTTGTCTCGCAAGCCACAGCAGTTTCTTCTTGTTCATCTCCCTCTTCATCATCATCTTCTTCATCATCTTCATTTTCATCGTTTTCATCATCATCATCATCTTCTCCCTCCTCCTCTTCTTCTTCTTCTTCTTCTTCACCATCGTCATCCTCACCTTCATCATCTTCACCTTCTTCAGATTCGTCCTCTGGACTTTCATTGCCTTCCACATCTAGTTTACTGCCAGAAGGCAGCTCTTTTAACTCACTCTGCCCACCTGATATGGCAGGGTGGATTGGGTTGAATGAAAACAATAAAGAAGAGAAGAGTTAGACAATGTACCACAAAGAGACACAGTGAGGGTTACCTTAAGGGTGCTGCTGAAGGGGGTGGAGCTCATCTGGGGTGGGTGGGGTAAAGAGGCAGGTGGGGTTGCTACAGGGGGGTGGAGGGAGGTGCTGCTGAATGGGAGTGGTTTAGACAGTGGAGGGCGGATTGCACCCTTATTCTCACTGTCCGGTTCGGACTCTGATCCGCTCCAGGATTTGTCTGCATCCTGATCCGCTATGACTACAGACAGAGACAGCATATCACAATGCTCAATGGACCCTTTTAGATTTTTTTTAAATTGTTGATTTGAAATATTACTGTAACAGCTTAGCCAAACATTTTAAACATTTCAGTCTTTCCCCATTCAAGTAGAGAACAGCAGTGTTTGCCTGCCTATTACCTATATATAAAATAGCTACCAGTGAGCCTTGCCAAGACGGCCACCTAATGGGACTGCCTTGCCTTAATGGGACTTTGCTACAGGGAAAGGGTTTCAAATTACAGCACAACCACAATTCTGAAAGACTTCACAAAAACATTTACATTTAAAACTTACCTTCTACTTTTTCCCTTTTTGTGGTGCTTATGAGTTGCTTCAAGTTTACTTTCTGTTTCTGTAAAAAAAAGTTTTATTACAATATTTTGTAATCAATTTCACATGTGCTATTCAGAACTGTTGTCATGCACAACACAACAGAGCTTAGAAATACCTTTGGGCTCAAATCTAACTCATCATCATCATCATCATCATCATCTGATGAAGGCCAGGAATCAGCAGCACCACTTTTTGATGCCCTGCAAATGAACACAATGTAGTGCTTGATAAACTTTTCATTTGTAGCTGCTTTTATCTCCCATTCCTGTTTTGACATATCAATGACATCTCACCTGCTAATAGATTCTGTGTGAGAATGGTCCTCTGTATCTGAGGAGAGAAATAAAAGAGATTATCTGCGCTTAAGACAAGATACAGTCTAGCCAAAAAATTACCCATTGCTAATACAAACATTTTCTTGCAGTATAGCTAACTAGAGTTCTAAAGACCCATTCACAATTAGAGAGAATATTAATTTTGTGGTGAAACAATGCATTCCTACAGACCTATTCACACCGATAAATTATGTTTTTATCATTTTTTTCTCATTTGTTTGGCAAAACACTCCAAAAATACCAATGGGTTAAGACCAATAAGCATTTGGCTCAAGTATCTAAAACCGATTACATATTCTACATAGATGCAGAGCAAAAAGCAGTTTGACCGCAAGCATTTACTGATAAAGTGAGACTATGTTTAATATATATCACCACAACATCTGTACAGCTATTACAGTATACTTCTATATCACAGCATTAAAGAGTGAGTGACAATTGCCTTAAAATACATTGAAGTACATTACATAAGTAAAACATTACTTTTACATTAAATTACATTACATTTGCATTGTCTGCTGAGCTGTAGGCCTTTTTTTATTTAAATAGTTAAAGACTGGATTTTTTTTCACCCAGTCTCATTTTTTTTAACTTAATTTCAGGTGTCAATAGGTCTTATTTACTCTAGCGTACAACACACAAAGAAGAACAGCTCCTATGACAAGACATACCATGGTTTACCATTCAGCAACATTAAATTATTTCATACGACTCTTAATATTGTGTTTTAAAGGAATAGTTCACAGAAAAATAAAGATTGGCTGAAAATGTACTCACCCTCAATGTAGATACTCAATGTACAAATGTACTCACCCCCGAGATGAGCTCATTGGAACAGATTTGGAGATTAGTGTTTTAAAGGAATAGTTCACAGAAAAATAAAGATTGGCTGAAAATGTACTCACCCTCAGGCCATCCGAGATGAGCTCATTGGAACAGATTTGGAGATTGTTACAGTATTCCATCACTTGCTCACCATTGGATCCTCTGCAGTGAATGGGTGCCGTCAGAATGAGAGTCCAAACAGATTATAAGAAGATCACAATAATCCACACCACTCCAGTCTATCAGTTAATTTACTGAGAAGCAAAATGCTGCATGATTGTAAGAAACAAATCCATCAAGGTGTATTAACTTTAAACCATTGCTTCTGGTCAAAATAATCCATAATCACACCTCCTCCAGCGGAAAAGTCCATACCATGTTGTCCTCTCACATCAAAATCCATCAACATAGAGCTGTTCTGGATTCTGATTCAGAAGCGATGACTTTTTCACAGGTGGAAGCAATATTATGGGTAGAGGACGTATTTTAAAAGTCTAAATGATGGATTTGTTTCTTACAAACATGCAGCTTTTCGCTTCTCGAGATGTTAACTGATGGACTGGAGTGGTGTGGATTACTTGTGGATTATTGTGATGTTTTTATCAGCTATTTGGACTCTCATTCTGACGGCACCCATTCACTGCAGAGGATCCACTGGTGAGCAAGTGATGTAACACTACATTTCTTCAGATCTGTTCTGATGAAGAAACAAACTCACCTATATCCTGGATGGCCTAAAGTTGAGTACATTTTCAGCAAATTTTCATTTTTGGGTGAACTATTCCTTTAATCTCTGAAAAGGTAAAGAATAATGTGTCTGATCTACAGCACATCGATTGGCACACATTGGCAATACCTTTCCTTGCTCCTGCGGAGCTGCTTCCTGCTGCTACAACAGATGAGTGTGGAGTAACAACGGGGAAACAGAACCAAATCAAAACACTGCAGTCAACACTGCAGCAATACTGACGTACATATACAGATGACACTGAAAACCTTGAATTATGCAAATCGAGTAAAACACAATTAGACTCACCATCTTTATCCAGAGCTGGTCCTCCCAAAGCCAAACCAGCCCCAATACCACCAGGGCTGCCGAGCACAGACGTCTGTTTCTTTTTGCTGGCAGTGAAATGGGAAGGTGACTGAAGGGATCTTCTCTTCGTCCCATGCTCAATAATCAGATGTGAACATCTGGAACAGAACGATTACTGATGAGCTAGTGCTTCAAACAAAGCTTTCTGTTTTAAAACCACACAACATCTGCAGTGCATTTCCATTAACAAAACATTGCCAGTGTGAACATATCGCTATCACCATTTCAAATGTTCCTAACTTACAATGAATTAAAACAGGTAATAGCAACACAAATTGCCAACATTAATTGCGAAACCAACATACAAACAAAGTAAGGACTTTATATTTAAAATCAGATGGTGAGTATGAAATATAAGCAGGCAAAAGAAGAAAGCCCTTACGCGTGATGTCCATTCATGACGGCATAATCATCAGAAGACCAGCCCTTATCATCTTTCACTGTAATGTCGGCATCGTACTGCAGGAGCAAACGCACCATGCTGATTTGTCCATTGCATGCAGCTATCATCAACGCAGACCTTAACAATGACAGACAGAATGCCAATCAGTGAAACTAAAAATACTAGAAAACATTTGTTAACAAAACAGAATAGACAAAAAATTGCAAAGACATTTTTCATTTCCATTCTGCTTTAAGCACTGAAATTACTAAAACTGAAGTAAAATAATTAAAACACTAAACAAAAACAAATATAATAACAATATAACAATAATACAATAACAAAAAATTACTAAAACAAAATTATAAAAAAAACTACAACTGAAAAAAACATAATAAAAACAAATACAACAATAACAAAATAACAAATTAATAAAAATAACTGAAATGTACAACAAATTACAAAAATGAGAAAACTAAATTAAAACTAATTCAAAATATTAATAAATAATAAGACAGTAACGACACTAAAATAATATCTAGGTGAATCACTTAGTTTATTTGGATTACAAATCAATTGTTGTTCATTTATCCATTTATTTATCAGTACTATTATTCCTGATTGATTATTACTTTTGCTGAAAAGACAATTTCATAAAATTTCTCCACCATATCTCCTAAATGCACACATACCAAGATGACTACAGAACTTTCACTTTTGGATGAACTAATCCATTAAAGGGCGTCTTTCTTACCGTTGCTCCTGGTTCTTGACATTAACATCTGCTCCCTCTTTCAATAAAAGCTCCGTCATGTCTGCATGGTTTTCCATCACAGCCAGCATCAGTGGAGTGTTGCCATCCTGCCAATCAAACCACAACAAAACAAGACTGGACTGCATTAACTATCTTACCTTTCAACGCACAAGACGATCACTTTTGGTTTATAAGTGCATCCTTATCTGAAGGATGAACTTCTGGCTCAACCAATGTTAGGAGTAAGCATTTTAGTGTATATTATGCAGTATGCACTAAGTAGTCTATTATTTCTGCAATTTGGCACTGCAGAAATGAAACACTTCATCTTTATGTATCAGACATGTGCTGTGTGTGGTTAATACTGTAATAATCTGTCGGAACACTAAAGTTTCACCTTGTTCTGCACATTGATGTTGGCTGAGTGCTCCAGGAGCTGCAGCGTCACAGGTAGGGAGGGGATACGGGCGGCCAGGTGCAGTGCCGTGTTTCCATTGATGTCCACCAGGTTGGGGTCAGCCTCATGGTCCAGGAGCAAAGAGACAGAGCGGTCTTGTTCACACTGAACCGCCTACAAGACATGCATAACCACAAAGACATGCCAGTCAGCATGTATCTATACGAATATGATTTCACAAGAACAAGCGGAGTGTACCTTCATTAAGGCAGAGCGGTTCTGATTGTCGCATAAGTTCAGCTTCACTTTGCTCTCCACCAAGAACTGAACCACATCTCTGTGTCCGCAGGCACAAGCGATGTGCAGCGCAGTTCTGCGGGTCCAATCACAGAGGATAAATGACAGCATTACTGCACATACAAATGATTAGAAGCTACAAAGAGTTTAAAACAATAGCAAATACGTTTTTTTTAAGGAACTAATACTTTTATTCAGCAAAGATGCATTAAATTGATCAAAAAGTGGCAGTAAAAACATGTTACAAAAGATTTATATTTCAAATAAATGTTGTTCTATTGAACTTCCTATTCTTCAAAGAATCCTGAAAAAATTTATCACGGTTTCCACAAAAATATGAAGCAGCACAACTGTTACACTGATAATAATAAGTGTTTCTTGAGCAGCAAATCAGTATATCAGAATGATTTCTGAAGATCATTTGACACTGAAGACTGGAGTAATGATGCTGAACATTCAGCTTTGATCACAGAAATAATTTACATTTTACAATATATTCCAATATAAAACATATTTTAAATTGTAATAATATTTCATAACATTACTGTTTTTGCTGTATTTTAGATTAAATAAATGCCTTGGTTAGTGAGCAGAAGAGACTACTTTTAAAAACATAAAAAAATAATACAGACCCCAAACTTTTAAACAGTAGTGTATGAATGTTTCTTCTGAAAGAACAAGGTGAAGTAAGTCTAAGGGTGTATTCAGTCTTGTTTGGTTCGATTGAATCGAACTCAAGTTCGTTTCCCCTCTTGGTGCGGACCTTTTTGGCAGGTGTGAATACAACAATCGCGCCGAGACCCAGCTGAAGGGGTGGTCTCGGTCCGCTTCCAAACGAACTCTGGTACGGTTCGTTTAAGGTGTGAATATGACCCGACCTCGAGCCGACCCAATTGCAGAAATCACGTTTAGAAACAGACAACTCGCACATATAGTGCTGTTATTTGCGTTTCAATGGCTTAAATCACTTGTTTTTAAACCACAATGCTTAAAAACACATGCAAATTATGAGTTTTCCTGACCATGGCGCACAGTAACGTGATGTGAGCGCGCTAAATAGGCTAAAGCTTGCTGCAAAAATTACCATGACTATGTTGGGGGAAAATAGTAAGGAGATATTTGAATTATTTATTAATAAACTAGTGTTTTATGAGTCAGTGTCGCAATGAAGTTGATGATCCTGACTTGCCATCTCATTATTGGACGCACCTTTAGAAAGAAATTAATCTTTACTGATTACATAATAATAATAATAAGAGTTTTTGTTTTGGATTTGAATAATTTTGTTTTGTATTAATTTAAAGCTTTCTATAGATATATTCATCATGTCTATAAGGAAAATATTCGCTGAGTTTCGGTGCATTTTTGTGAAGTGCTCCTGTACAAGACCGAGACAAGTGCATTCTATTTGTTTTCTTTATTTTACAAAAGCACAACGTTTTCTTGATATTGTGAGTGTACGCAAATAAAAATAGATAGTACAGTTCCGAACGATGTATTATTCTTACCTGTATGAGCAAAAATGAGGTCGTATTTAATTTTTCTGCTGATGTCCTGAAGCGCGCTTCAGCTTCCACTCTTTTGCCCCACTGCACAAACGATTGGATATGCGCCTAATAGCGCACATTTATCTAGGTTAAATGTTTAAACTAACATTGTGATATGCTTTAAGTATTTTATATCTATAGATTTTATTTTCGGCATGTCGTAATTACAACATCGTATGACATAGTCTCATATGATGCTCATAAGTTTCTTCATATTGCGTTAGTATCTGATAACACCAAATCTATGAAAAGATCAATACGAAAGATCGCCATGATTAGCCTGTTTTTGCACTTCCTGTTTTTCCCTGCTTGAGAATTTCTGTCCAATGAATGGACGACCTTAGCTGACCTGTGGTTTTGTTTACAATTTCTGGTTCACTTGCAAAAAAGTGCAGTGTGAAAGCGAGCCGCACCAAACAAAAAAAAACAACATTGTATTTGGTCCGGACCAAAGCAAGTGAACTAGCGGACTTTCCTGGTGTGAATACACCTTAAGTTTTGGGATTATGCATCAACAAATGCTAACATTAAATGATTCTTCATGCATCATAATGTCCACAAGAATTCAAAATGGACCGATTTACTCCCTTAATAAACATTTTTAGTATTATCGTGAAGGTTATTCCAAAGAAACAGGTTAACCAATAATCAAACACCTATTTAGGCATTGATTTAGCAAACTGGCATTAGGTCTAGCTGCATTCTGGTATGAATTTTTTTTTTACAATCCCATCAATTCTCAGATCATCAATTTTCAAGTTGAACATGGAAATAGTTACTTTATAGGTGTATTAATTCCAACTTGTTGAACATTTTCATTTTGTAAAGAAAAACATTTTAATGAAAAATTCATGAAAGTTCATGAAAATTAAAAGATTTCTAGCAATGCTAAAATTGCTAAAAAATTAAAAATAGGCTAGATTATTCTCTTGTAGTGCAGCCAGAGAAAATTTTAGCAGGGCAAGTAAAAATCTAAAACAAATTCAGACCAAATCCATATTGTATATGCACATTTAGCTTTTGTAAATTAAAGCCACAATATGTAATTTTCGCCGCTAGAGGGCGCGTATTCAAAATAAACAAAGAAACAAAGGTGTAGTTAGATGAGGAATCATGGGAGTTGTGGTCTTCATCCCCACAGCCGATGCAATCCAACGGGACTCGGGCAGAAATCATGTTCATGGATGAGCTAATGATTTATTAACGTAGTAGAATGAAGCAGGGTGAGGCTGAAAGCCGTCGAAGCGAAACGAGGCGCTGAACGAGCGCGACACACGACTCGAAAGCAGCGGAGCTTTTATTATGCCACAGTCGAGCGCTTCCGCTGCTTCCGGTCGTGTGTATGTGGGGTAAAGCAGCGGAGCTTTTATTATACCACAGTCGAGCGCTTCCGCTGCTTCCGGTCGTGTGTATGTGGGGTAAAGCAGCGGAGCTTTTATTATACCACAGTCGACCGCTTCCGCTGCTTCCGGTCGTGTGTATGTGGGGGAAAGCAGCGCTGTTTTATCATACTAGATACATTTGAAAGTTATGTTATAATGCTACTCTGTGCGGTCGTCACCGGTCTATTAAAACACACAACATATTTAAGCGTCTTTGGTGTTTCCGGAAATCGAAGGGTTATGACGTCATCGGCAGGCGACACAATGACACTATAGACACGGTTCGTGTCATTAGATAAAAAAATTGCTTATTTCTCTGGATTTAAGCATTCTTCGAAACATTTGGGATACTGTAACACAAGTCAGCAAAATATATAACACTGTTCTATTGTTTTTTGGATATTTTTATAAAAAAATCTTACATATTGTGCCTTTAATATAATAATAATAATAATAATGAAAAAGTTAAAGTTAAATTTCATGAAAAATACAAATATTTCTAGCAAATATAAAAATGTATTTGCTAAAAAATAAATATAGGTCATTCTTTTGCAGTTGGGAAAATGAAAATGTAAGCAAGGCAATACAACTACTGACCAAATTCCCATTGCTGAGCCCTGAAGGAGAAGCCTGATGGGCCGCATTACAGAAACTTTCTATCTTAAGTCTAAGGTTAAGATCTGACAAGGTTCAATCTGGCAAGTTGCTGAAAATCGCTGTCGGTGGTAAGATTCTGTATTTTCTGTAATACATTTTGATTTGTCCACTACAAACAAAATAGTTGCAGATCATCAACCATTACCTGTTTTCCTTATCCAGCTGGTTTAAATCATTCTTCTTGGCCAGCTGTCTGAGTTTGACCACATCTCCGCTGAACGCAGCCTTGTGGACCTTCCCGAGGTCTTTCTCCTTCACATCATAGCTGGCCGACAGCACGCTCCCCGTCTCGGAGGGGCTGGGGGAGCCCTTCTTCTTCTTGAAGTTGAATATTTTCTTCATGCTCTGTGAAGGCACATCTCCATCAGCAGATTGTCCTTCACCTGAGCTTCAGGTTCTGATCACCTTGCATGTCTCGTCCATCCTCTAAAAATAAATCCTGCAAAGAGGATTAGAGTTATTCAATAATGACAGAAGCACAGGTCGGTCTGTCGTTGGTATGCTGTCCATATGACACTTCTGTTTGATCATAAATCACACATTTTTCTTTCAAAGGGTAGTGTGGTGATACTATGGTACAGTGGTAGTATCAGAGGGTAATATCATAGTATTTTACTCATACAGCACGGTGCTTTCAAGGCACTCCAATAACACCATGGTAAAGCATTGGTTTCATATTGAATAAGCTATAAACCAGCTAACTATACAAAGTATTATATTATAATCAAATGCGATAAACGTAACATATACGAACACAGTTGTTTAAATAAAAAAGTGATACCTGTTTAGAAAAGCGTATCATCTCAAGAGTGATCAGATCTAATCGTGTTAATCTGGTAGTCAACCAAACTCACCTACATTGTCGTTTCAGTGTGGGGCGTCTATGGTTTATATTTTAAAGATTATAAATTATGCTAGCTGTCGAGTGCTCAAACGACGAGCCGTTTACGACGCTAGCAAGCTAGCTGCTTCTGTTACCATGGTAACAGTGTGACGGTTGTGTTTAATCCTAATAATTAAAATTCTAAAATGTTGTACTATACGCAAAACGTCTGGGACATTTTAAGAACTGTCAAGCTGATCTGGTTTTACGTTTAATAAAATAAACGAGACTCTTATCAAATCACGGAACTCGTTATGTTTCGCTCTGTTTTCACGCGGAATGTCGAACACGCTGACGTCACGACGGAGGCGGGGACTTCACCGCACTCTTCCTGCATTGGACGGTTTGAATCTGACAGACATGCGTATCATCCAATGGGAGCACAGCTCGTCCTTGCCTAAACGTTCTTGATTGTGATTGGCCGAATCTGTCGTGACAGACAGCCGTATTGTTCAATCGCACACACGGATTCTTTGATCCCACCCAGAATCGGGCGGTTCGTAGTGTATTATTCGTCGGAGCAGAATTTTAAACTATTTAAACCGTTTTGAGCGGGTGGCAGAAAAACAAGAGACAGTGGAGCCGAAGGCAGAAAATAGCTTTTAATGTTTATGAACAAAATAGAAGCAAGGTTCATAACTTCGGATCATCAAGTCTTTGTTTTTGCAGTGCGGTCGTGCATACAGTCTAAAGAGGTAGATGCCGTTTTAAAATGTATTATTTCGCTGTTTAAGTTAGCTATGAATTCTTAATGCAGTCAGACATAAATTCACGTTTTAGTTATTAGCATGCTATTTTGTGTAATTTTAATATTCTTACGGCATAAATGTAACAACCGGAATATAATATATTTGTTTATTATATGTGATAATAAGTCCTGTGTTTGGACTGAGATCGGAATAAAGACTTAGTTCATAAAAAACCATTAGATTAAATGTTTACATTTCTTAATTTGAACATCATATATGGTTAGTATGCAGTAAGTTAATCTACCTGCATCATGAAATATTTCCAATGTTTTGAGAAACACCGTCTAAATGCTCAATTTCTTTGTTGTAACATTTGACAGACATATATTAATATTAATGAGTCTGGACCTTTTGCTCTTTGCTGTCAAGCAAATTCATGTTTTAACATTTTCCCTGAAGCACAATAGTAAACATGTGTTTTCAGAATGACAGCTTGTCAGAAGTGCCTAGTGGAGTCATAATGTAAAGTTAGTTTGTGATCAGTTGCATGCAAAAACTCAAAATGCTATTCTTTACACTTGCTTTATTAGTCAGTATTGCAAAATCAAGACCTATCCTTCTGTATTTCCAGGGGAGGCAACATGAGTTCCTTGCCGGAGGCCACGCGCTCCCTCATGGAGGTTTTTAATGGGAAGCTGCAGGATTTTACCAAAGAAATTGACCAGGTAAGATTACAATGCTACTATTTTTGGCTGTCTTAATTTCGTAATTTTTTTAACATTTTTGACAGAAAACTGTTTGTGACCTTAAAGCTTCTCTAATATATTTAGCAGCCTTTGCGATTTGACAAAAATATCACAAGTTTGATTTTATTTGGATTAATTGTGCAGCCCTACGTTCCTGTAGTTCAAACAGTAAAGCGAGACGCCAGCAACGCCAAGGTCATGGGTTTGATTCATAGGAAATGCATCAAATGTTTACTTTGAATGTAATGCAATTCATTTGAATAAAGGCATCTGCAAAATGCATAAATGAAATAAAACAAAAACAATCTTAATATGAAATGTTTTTCTGGTTTTGATATCAGTCTTTGTAAAGCTCGTAAATCTCCAGCACTATCAAAACATTATTCTGTTTAACTTTCCTTTAATATACATGAACTCAAATTGGCATATTTTTTCTATAGTGATAAAGTTTATGATGTCTTTGTCTCTCTGTAGTTTCTCCAAGGGGAAACGCAGCAACCTGCGTCGTTCTTCGGTCCAAATGACCCTGAACAGCATCTCTGAACTTGTTACGCCACACGTGCCAAACGACAGCTCTACGAGCCTGATGGAGGAACCTGCTCGTCGCACACGCCGCAACAAAACCACCGCCCCGGCTGAAACCGAACCTGTCAAACGCAGCACCCGAAACAAAGGCGGCGCCAAAGCCAAGGAGGTGGAAGAAGTGGCAGGGAACATTCCAGAAGTGAAAGAAGCCGTTGAGGTGCAGGATTCAGGCTCCAATCAGCATCAGGTCCTGGTGTCTGAAGCCATGGTGAGGATTCCCTCCTCGGAGCGTCTGAGTGCGGATTCACTGCTGAACGCTGGTGTGTCTCCGGGACGATCTGCTAATAAAATCCCCATCGCTGCATCTGGGTTGCAGACAACACCTCAAGGCTCGTCTCGGACATCAGTTCGGCGCTCGCTGGTGGTTCGCCGTTCTCTGGTGGGCCTCAGGCATAGCATGACCCAGGAAGCTGTTCGCAGGGCATCCCGACGATCTTTCCTGAAGAAGAAAGCCAGACTGGGAAACTCGACCTGCAGCAGCTCCGTCAGTGGTGAGACTAAGCTAAACTCGTATCAATTCGAGTCACCAACTCTGATTGTAAATTAATAGCTTGAAGCCAGTTTGAACACCTTAAAGGAATACTCCACCCCTAAATTAAAATTGTCATTAATCACTTACCCCCATGTCGTTCCAAACCCGTAAAAGCTTTGTTCGTCTTCGGAACACAATTTAAAATATTTTGGATGAAAACCGGGAGGCTTGTGACTGTCCCATTGACTGCCAAGTAAATAACACTGTAAAGGTCCAGAAAAGTATGAATTTGTATGGATGATGGAACTGAGGAAATGGAGAACAAAGAAGAACAGTGAGTGCTTTTGCTTTCTGTTTCAGTTGTTGAATTGTTTCTTCTGGGATTCAAACCCACTACCTTTCAGTTATCAGTTGAGATATTTTAACACTGTTTCACGGTTCTGTTTTAGGATTGATGTACCGCAAATGGTGACCGAACCAGCCACTGAAACCAAACCCGAATCAGAAATCCTCCAAACTGAGGTGAGAAGAATTTTCTGCTGTGGTTTTAATTTACCTTAGCTAATAAGAGAGACACAAGAGCCAGATTTAAGGCCCATTCACACCAAGGACAATAACTACAAAGACATAGTTTTCTAAATCGTCCTAAATTTAAGACAATGGCACCACAGCTATAACAATGATGTTACAGAGGAACAGTATAATTGATCATTTTCAAACAACTTTTTGCAGCTGATGAACAATACAGACATTGACAGCAATCAAAATTCATTCAACTTCAAAGAGCTTGAGCATTTAAAGCAGCAGACGACAAAACTGCAGCGCTCTTCTAATAAATATCCTCATATACAGTACTGTGCAAAAGTCTTAGGCCATTAGTGTTTTCAACAACAAAAAATGGTTTTAAGCCAGTTATTTCTATCTTTTGCTGTAGTGTGTCAATAGGAAATATCAGTTTACATTTCCAAACATTACTTTTGCCATTAATTGTAATAATCCAGTGAGATTTTTGTATGCACAAGGATCTCGCGTTTGTTGGTATCTTGCACACCGTTGTCGTCATCCTATTTGAATTGTGCTCGGGATTGCGCATCAGGCGCACCATCGTCGTCATCCAACCGGACAATTGGCAATCTGATAATGCAAGAGGACAATAGAAAACTATCAGTTTATCAATTAAAGTCAGTTCATTGTTGATTCAGTGATGTCATCGTCCAGCGCAGTTCAGTTCTCTTCAGAAATTGTGTCCCCAACTAAACAAACCAAAGGTGACAGTGGCAAGGAGCCAAAACTCCATCGGTGACCGAAATGGAGAAAAAACCTTGGGAGAAACCAGGCTCAGTCAGGGGGCCAGTTCTTCTATGTGGTTTAATTCCAGGCTGCAACACGAGACAGATTGAGCAGAGGACTCTTCTGGTTCTTGTGGTCTTGTTCCTAAGGCCGACGAAGTCTTTGCCGAGGATCTGTCTCTAGGGCTCTACATTTGACATTGAGAGCATAGGTAGTAATTTAGATATATTTTTAAGATGAAAAAATGAAAAATACAAATGCAAGAAACATGACTTTCAAAGGAAAAGTTGCTATCAAATAGCACACCTAGGTTCCTGAGTGATTACGAAGACTTGACAGAGTAGCTATCAAGTGTTAGTGTTCTAGATTATTAAATGCAGAGGATTTTGGTCTGATAATTAAAACCTCAGTTTTTTTTCAGAATTTAGCAGAAGGAAATTACTAGTCATCCAGTTTTTAGTTTTCTATCAGCTATGCATTGTTAGTTTTGCGAATTATGTTTCATCGGACCACAAAGAAATATATAGCATAATATATAGTATCATCAGCATAACAGTGAAAGCTAATGCTATGTTTCCTGATGGTATCTCCCAAGGGTAACATGTAAAGCGTGAAAAGCAACGGTCCTAGTACTGAGCTTTGATATTTGAGATCGGTCTGTAATTAACTAATTCTCCAGGATTAAGTTGTTGTTTTTTTTTGTTTTTTTTAAATGAGAGGCTTAATAACAGCCAGTTTGAAAGTTTTTGGGACATATTCTAATGACAATGATGACTTAATGATATTCAGAAAAGGATCTATAGCCCCTTTCGCACCAGAGGAACCTTTTTATAGTTCCTAGAGCTATTGGCGGAAGTCCCCAGATGTTCGCACTGCAGGAACTTGGAATGATTTTAGTTCTCGGAACTCCTTTTACGGGAACTAAATTAGCTCTTACTTCAGAGTAGGGTCTAAACCCGTGCTATAGGAACTACCAGTGATGTAAGTGTACGTTGATTGGCTGAACGCATGTGGGAAAACGCCGGCACTCTCCTTTTTTAGAAATCCGGATAAACACACAACAGTTTATTCACGGAGCAGTTTACAGTAGGCCACAAGAAGGAAAACGCTGGAAAAAAATGGACCGACGCCGAAGTCCAAGCACTTCTAAACATTTATGCTCTTTTCTCTGATTCTATCATAGAAATGCAAGTTGCCGTAGTAGATTTCGTAGTAGTCCTCTGATTTGCTCTTTCTATCGCATTACTTCTACTTCTACATTCTATCTCCATATCACGAAACCCAGTATATAAATCAAAAACACAGCTCCGATCACGGTGTCCTCCATCCTTTTATTGTTTACGTTGCTGAATGCTGCGCTTAAATGGCGTTGTTGTCCACTGGCTTTCATCACTTCTGAGTTCCTGTTGGTGGTGCGAATGCAACCAGGAAAACGGCTCGGGGGAACCTAAAGGGGCTTAAGACTTTTGGAAGCACATCTTTTAGTAGCTTAGATGGAATAGGATCTAACATGCATGTTGTTGGTTTAGATGATTTAACAAGTTTATACAATTCTTCCTGTCCTATAGCAGAGAATGAGTGAAATTGTTCCTCAGGGAATCTATAGTGCACTGTCTGATGCAATACTTTAGCTGACGGCTGCATGGTTATAATTTTATCTCTAATAGTATTGATTTTGGAAGTAAAGAAGTTTATAAAGTCATTACTGCTGTGCTGTTGGGAAATGTCTGTGCCTGTTGATGCTTTATTTTTCGTTAATTTAGCCACTGTACTGAATAAATACCTGGGGTTGTGTTTGTTTTCTTTTAAAAGAAACTAAAAGTAAGCAGATCAAGCAGTTTTTAAGGCTTTTCTGCATGTTGAAGTACTTTCCCTCCATGCAATACGAAATACCTCTAGTTTGGTTTTCTTCCAGCTGCGCTGCATTTTCTGGGCTGCTCTCTTAAAGACGCGAGTGTGCTTGTTATACAACAGGGTCGGACTGTTTTCCTTAATATTCTTTAAGCATAATGGAGTGACTGTGTCTAAAGTGCTAGAAAGAGAGTCAATAGTTTGTTACACCAAGTTTTTCTGAGATATTGAATATGCTGAGGAATTGAGACAAATCGGGAAGATTATTTACAAAGCAGACTTTTGTTGTAGAAGTGATGGTTCTACCATATTTGTAACACGGAGTTGAATTTGCAGCTTTAGCTATATGGAGTATACATGAGACTAGATAATGATCTGAGATATCATCACTGTGATCGTATTAAATTATGTATGATTATGACAATGAGTAGGTCCTGACACGTTGTCTAACCCCAATAGAGTTTAGAATGTCTTTAAATGCTGATCCCATGATTCTTCATGTCATTCCAGATGGACATGATGATGGTGAGATCAGATCTCTGTGTGTTGTCAGACTTCTTGTGCATACAAAAATCTCACTGGATTATTATAATTAATGGCAAAAGGAATGTTTGGAAATGTAAACCGATATTTCCTACTGGCACACTACAGCAAAAGACACAAATAACTGGTCTGCATTTCTCAAAAGCATCTTGAGATAAGTTGATTGAAGAGACCATTGGTAGCAATGGATCTACGAGCTACTTGGGCTTATGATGCTTTTGGGAAATGCAGCCCTGGCTTAAAACCTTTTTTTTTTTTGGTGAATATAGTAATGGCATAAGACTTGTGCAAAGTACTGTAGTTAACTTTATAGTTCTTAGTGTGAACAGGCCTTGAGCAAACAGTTATTTCTGGTATGATGTTTGAAACTATTTTATTGCATGGTGCAATTTGTAAATAACTGGTGGCTGCGTGATTTCAAAGGAACCTGAACCCGAGAAGACTGAAGAAAAGGAACCTGAGGTAAATGAATACAAAGTTCCAGAAGAGATTGCGGAATCTCCCAGCACCACTGAGAACTATCGCTTCACACGATCCATGGCTCGTACTTCAGAAACAGGTGCATGTCTAACAGATCTGCTGATATTATATACAGAACGTATAATTGGGTTGACAAGTAAGATTTAAATTATTTATATATTTTCCTGTTATAGATGACAGTGGAGGGTCAAAATCCAAAGGAGATGGCCGGTGAGCGCACCGTTAATTAGTTTTCCTCATTATAGTTAGTGGATCTATGCTGTTTGTTTTCTAATAGTCTTTGTACTTTTCTGTCAGGCCTACACGCTTGGGCTCAAAGCGTCATGCAGCTCAGGAAATCAACACACCCAAGAAGAAACAATCTCCTCCAAAGAAGTGCCTCACGGTATGAGCATCTCTGACCACAATAATACTGCCCATCCACCAAAATGAATCTGATTATGAAGCCAAGTCTTTTGAGTCTTGTTGAGAAGAAAGGCTTTCAGCAGAAGTCCACATAATGATTATCTGTGGTTTAATGCATTCGTAAAAAGTTTTTTTTAATGATCTGTGGCCAGCTTCTTGAGGATTGGAGTCGCAAGTTTTTGATCAGACCAGACAATCCATTATGTGTCCATTTGTTGTGTCCCTGTAGAGTATCACTCCACACATGCGCTCGTTCGTGCACACTGTGCAGAAGAACCAGATGCTGATGATGACGCCTGGCTCTCTGGGCCGCAGCACCATCATGAAGTCCTTCATCAAACAATCTGCCACCAAAACCGACGTCAAGGTGAGAAGGGATATTTTTGTATTTCTGAGTAGTCTAATATGTTGGATTGCATCAGCTGTAAATGTAGAAGTTGTTTAGTTGGTAATTGTACTTCCTGTCTGTCCCCCTCAGTTGGGCTCTGGCTCTGTGGTGAGTATAAACACAGTGAATCCAGACTGAGGTCATTTCCACGTCAGTCAAAACTATTTATTTCTGTTTGACTATTCCTGAATTATGATTGGCCATTTGTTTGTTGGTTACTTACACCAGTGTTTCCCAACCGGGGTGCCGTGTAAAAAATCCTTTTTTACTATTTTTAAATTGCTAAAATGTTCAAAAAAGCTAATTTCTAATGTCGCCAATAATTAGAGATGCACTGAAATTCCGGCTGCCGAAAATTAGTTCACCGCTCAGGATTCACTTTCACGTGGTGTGACGCTCTGCGTATTATCCCGCTCTATGCGTGTGCGCTCTGCTCAGCTCAACTCGTATATCTTTCATGCTCATCGGAACAGCGAAGTCCACTCAAAAATCGAGCTGACAGGAAACATCTATGTAGTACAGTATTATTTCTGTTTGCAATAGCCCTACTGTGCCCTCTCATTAATTGTTCTGCTAACTGTTATGCTCACGTGTCCTCTGATGATAATAGCTTTCTAGGATTAAACATTATTTGGATAATTGGTAAAAAAAAAAAAAAAATCTCTTAATAGACCTACCTGAAAAACTAAAAAGCAATTTATTTCATTTGTAGGCCTATCGTTATTTTTTATTTGTGCTATCATTAGTAATTTCTTTATTTGTTCTTATTTTATTATTAACTGCTTAGCCTCCTTGTCATTTATTCAATTTAAAGTTTTAAATCAAGCTATGTCGTGCTACTGCAACAAAATTACCCAGCTGTAAAATCAAAAATACACAGAGTGAGCAAAACTTTAATTACCATTATAACTAGCTATCTCACAATATGAATAAAAGCCTACATTCAAATCTGTCATATAAATTGGTCTTTTCATTAGAAATTAGCCTACTGATTGCCACCATTGATGGACAATTTTTTTTTCATAATATTAAAAATATCTGTATGACAGTATATTCTGCAGTTCTTCCCTGCTGTGCCGAATATCTATACTTTTCAAATGATCATATCGAAGTTAGAAATTCAAATATTGTGACAAAATTAATTTTGTAGGGTGCCACAAATTTGTTAACATTTCCAAAGGGTGCCGCGACTAAAGAAAGGTTGGGAAACACTGACTTACACTACTGTTCAAAAGTTTGGGGGTTGGTAAGATTTTTATTTTTATGGTTCTTAAAGAAATGAATGCTTTTATTCAGCAAGTTTGCATTAAATTTATCATAAATTGAGCTGTTCTTTTTAATTTTTTTTGATTAATTAAAGAGTCCTGAAAAATAAAATGTATCTCGGTTTCCACAAAAATTAAGCAGCTCAACAGGTTTTCAACATTAATAATCAGAAATGTTTCTTGAGCATGAAAACGGCATATTAGAATGATTTCTGAAGGATCATGTGACACTGAAGACTGGAGTAATGATGCTGAAAATACAGCTTTACATCACATGGATTTCATTTTTAAATATATTCAAACAGAAAACAGTTATTTTAAATTGTAATAATATTTTACAGTATTATGGTTTTTACTGAATTTTTGATCAAATGCAGCCTTGGTGAGTATAAGAGACTTCTTTAAAAAAAAAAAAATTTACTGATCCCAAACTTTTGAACAGTAGTGAAACTCATACTGAACTTCCTTTAATGGGCACTTCACTCTAAACGGAAACTGACCTGCCACTGTACCATTCAGACTTTGTCAGATTAACCTCATCATTCATGTGGTGTATGGATGTGTGTGTTTGTGGTTTGGGAAGTTCACATTCACCCCTTTTTGTATCCGAGACATTTGCCAGAAATCTGTATTGTTTTTAATCCTTGCTTTTCCCATAAAGCAAAATAACCTGTCCTTATATGTTTAAACTCTAGCTTCCAACATCATTGTTTAAAACCTGAGTCACTGACTTAATTCCTGCAAGGTTTATTTTTATGATCACTCTAAAATTGTCACTTTTCCTCCAGGAGCGAGAACGGCAGAAGTGGGACGCCTTGAACAAGAAAATAGAACAAGAGAATGAGCGAAAGAAAAAGACTGAGGAGGAGAGGCGAAAGAAACAGGAAGAAATTAAAAGGTGGGAAGTTTCTTTTCTGAAATGTGACCCTGGACCACAAAACCAGTCATAAGGGTCAATTTTTGGAAATCGAGATTTATGCATCATCTGAAAGCTGAATAAATAAGCTTTCCATTAGGGCTGCACAATTAATCGAGTTTCTAATCTCGATTACAATTACGGATGCCACAATTACATAATCGTTCAAAGCTGCAATTAATCGAAGTCTACTTATGTTATTCTAAGTGTTTTTTTTTTTCTACAGGTTATCTTAAGGGTTTTTCCATTGTTTTAATTTATATAATGCCATGCATATTTTAACTTTTTTTATTATTTAAAGAAGAAACCAATTCAATGTAGAGTTGACATTTGAGGCTTAATACTATAGAAAAGCAATAAAAGCTTTTCAGTTTGAGTGTTTTCAGCTCGTTTATTTTTATATAAAAATATGGCATGCAGTTGCTTCAAACAATGGTATAAACATCATTCAATGTAAAGTGTGATAATCGTAATTAATATTGCTATTACAATTTCGAGGGAACAATCGACAATTATGATTTGTCAAAATCGTGCAGCCCTACTTTCCATTGATGTATGGTTTGTTAGGATCGGACAATATTTAGCCGAGATCCAACTATTTGAAAATCTGGAATCTGAGGGTGCAAAAAAATCTAAACATTGAGAAAATCATCTTTAAAGTTGTCCAAATGAAGTTCTTAGCAATGCATATTACTAATCAAACATTAAGTTTTGATATATTTACGGCAGTAAAATTACGGCATATTACGGACTTAATATCCTAATGATTTTTGGCATAGAATAAAAATCGATAATTTTGACCCATACAATGTTTTTTTTAGCTATTGCTAAAAATATACCCAAGCGACTTAAGACTGCTTTTATGGTCCAGGGTCACATATGCGTTTGCCATTGATCGATATGGTACTATTCAATAAATCGGAATTATCAATCTAGTTTAAGTGTGAATGCAAATCAGGACTCAAAAGTGAATTCTGTCCGCTTTAGGAAGCGGGACGAGCGTTTGAAACGGGTTGTTGAGGCTCGAGTGAAAGGTGAAAAGGAGAAGGAGCAGGAAAAGAAAAAGAAGATTGAAGAAAAGATGGCACAGCTGGAGAAGAAAAATGACATGGTACTGAAGTAACCCACACTAACTTTCTAGTTAAATTGGAGTGTTTCATTAAAGTTTTTCATAAGCTCTCTCTCTCTCGTGCTCTCTTTCTCAGCTGCGTGTTGAGCGGTTGGCTGAGGAGAAAGCCAAGAGGAAGGTGGCCACTAAACGACAGGAAGACCTGGAGCTGCGCAAGAAACAGGAAGAGACAGCCAGACAAAAGAAACTTCAGCAAGTTGTAAGTCAACCTCAGCAATCAAAGTGGAGAGTCCATGCTGAAAGAAATTCAGCGTAGGCGATGGATGACCTCAACAAATAATGAAAGTGTACTTTACACACAAATTGTATATTTCTTTTTTGCAACAACTTTTCAGTCCAATAGCAAATAATATTGAGCCTAATATGATCGATGTATTTTATTGATAGATTTACGTTTTATAAAAAAACATTTGTCTCATGCTCACTAAGGCTGCATTTTTTAAAATCAGTTTAGTGAACAGTAATATGAAATATTATTTCAATTTGAAATGGAAATCTATAAATGTTTTTACTGTCACTTTGGATCAATTTAATGCATCCATGAATAAAAGTGAATTTTTTATGTATTTAAATTTATACTGATCCCAAACTTGTATAATTTATTGATTTCATTTTTTGTCGCTAATTGTAGTTCATATACTTAACCGTTTTAATTGTTTATATACTTGTCGTTTTCTTCAGGAGGAAGAGGAGCGGCGACACCAGGAAATGCTGGCCAAACGCAAGGCTGAAGAGGAGCGAGAGAAGGCCCGCAAACTGGCCGAGGCCACCCGCGCTCTGGAACTGAAGAAGGAACAAGAGCGGGAGAAAGAGAAGGAGCGGGAACGAGAACGCGAGCAGGAGCGAGAAAGACAGGCTGCAGCTGAGAAGTTGGTGTTAATTTTTCGTGCATGTTTAAAATGAAACGAGGACATTTAAAGATACTAAATATGCATGTTTGTGTCTCGCAGAGAAAGACTAGAGAGAGAGAAGGCTATCGCTCTTCAGAAGGAACTGGAGAGAGCAGCCAGAGAGAAGGAGATGGAGGAGAAGAGGAAGATGGTGAGAATTTAGTTTCTGTCATGTGGAATGTCATTGGTCCAAAATCAAGCTCCTTGTAACTATATATTAAACATCTGATGTCTTCTGCTTAACTGTGATTGTTTTTTTTCAATAAGGACAGAACTATTATAGAAGATGTGTAGCACCTGCTTAGTACCTGACACTTGTGTTACATAACGATCCCAAAATCTTATCAAATTTGTGTTCCTTTAACAGGAAGAGCAGAGACGGGCTGAAGAGGAGAGGGAAGCCCAAAGGAAATGTGCTGCTGCAGCCTCTGCCCCGGAGCCCCCTACAGTTACAGCACAGGTAAAGTCTGTTTGTTAGTTTTTCTTTAAGTATTATTTATGTACTCTTATAGTATTTAGGCATTTTGAATTAGCTATATATATATATATATGCATACATATAGATTTGTTTTATTCAAATATTTTTTTTATTGTGTGTTTGTGCATATATTATAAACTGTTTTTATTCATACATTTTATATTTGGTACATTCTAAATCCATTTTAAATGTTTTTGTAAAATGAACAGGTCTCTGCCGCAAAAGCACATGCAGCTAATATGCTCAACACAACTATAACTAAGAGTTCAGCTCTAAACATGACTGTAGATATTGAGGTAAACACCTTTGCTTTCCCAGTTCTTTCCATGCCTATTCATTTTTGTTGTCCTAAATGCTTAGTATTAAATAATATACATATACTAAAGCTCTCATTCCATCTCCATAGAGCTCAGTTCTGAAAACTCCAGTTGGGAAAGGAGCTGCTCACAATAAGACCATAGATCACGGAGCTGGACTAAACGTGACCGTGGACATTGAGGTGAGGTCACGGCAGCGGTTATGTGTCTTTCTCCCTTGCTGAAGGAGGGAAAATGTTGGATAAAATGACTAAGCACAGAATGGTTCCCCGAGAAGGAAAGTGATGAAGACTTAAATTTCCATTTGGATATTTTTTTCCTTGTAATATAAGCCACTGACTACTTCTAACTTGAGTTTTTTTGTTTGCTTCGAAACACACAAACCAATCTCAGATGTCTGGAACAGCTGGTTTCTGACCCCATCTCTTGTTTTATATTTCACAGCAGTCTCCACAGTCATACCAGATCACCCCTAAGGGCCAGAAAGTGACCGTTTTAATGAATCCTGAAGATTACGGCATGGACCAGAACAGTGATGACTCAACAGATGATGAATCTGCGCCCAGAAAACCCATCCCATCCTGGGCTGAGGGTATGATGATGCTTGGCAACTACTGGAAATGTTTTTTTTGTAGTTACAGTTCATGTTATGTTCTGTCTGAGCACTGGTCCACATGGTTTTCACTGAATTCTGATTTGAACATTTTTGGATATACCATTGTAACTTTTAGCATGAACTATCAGCTCATGTTTATTCTGTGGTATCTACACCATTGCTACTCTATTATCCTAATGTGATGCGTGCTTTGTGCAGGTATGCAGTTGCAGCAAACCATCATGAAGCACTATTACAATCCACTGGATCTCAATTCATATTTCGGAGAACCTGAACCGCCCAAACTGGAGACGATCTTCAGGCGGACCAAGCCTCGCTTCTTTAAACGCACTAGCTCTGCTGTCTGGCATTCTCCACCACGTTTGGGAAATCTGGGCAATTAATAAGCAGATGTTTTTTGTTTTTTTTCCCCCCTACTTTTATTCTGTCGTCTTTTTTATGTTGTTGTCTTTTATACTCTAAACTCACTTTAATAAAGCCTTTTAAAAGTATATATGTAAGTAGGTTAGATTGGGGGGGGGGAGCAGAACAGTAAAGGTTTAATTTACCTGCTTTTTTTTTTATGGGACTACTTTGTCACCCATGTATTTAAATATAGCGTCACATGTAATAAATCTGGAAATGTACACAGGAGCTGCTACAAATGGGATGGTGATGTAGAAAATATGGGGATGGCGTTTGACTACAAAATTCACTTCACGAAGAGTGTCAGAATTACTCTGGACTGTTAATAAAAGGTGTAATTTCTAAATGTCCGTGCAATTATTTTTAGTAGATTGTCATGAATGTAATTGGAAAAGTCTGAAAGCTAAATCTGGGTGCATCTGTTACAATTCTTTGACTTAAAAAAACCTGAGGGAAATTGAAAATCGTAAATTTAATTCATAGCATGTTCTAATTTCTTTAGTCATTCGTGTCACACAGTACTGTTAGAGTTTGTTGTAATTTAGGGAAGCATTTTTCTAGTACCAAAAACAAAAAGCTTAGCCACAACTTTTTCTAACTTGATTATTTACATAAAGAGCTAATTAGCCTTTTTAAGATTGACTGTTAGCTTGCATTATAAAATCAACTTTTAAGTATATTTTCAAATATTGAACCGATTTCTGTAATTTAATTTAACAGGATAGAATGTGAGACAGACAACATTATACCACAAACATTAAGAACATCATGAAGCTAAAATAGATCTAATTAACCTGGTTCGTATGGCTCCAAATCGTCAAATTTTTGCTCAAACTTGACTAGATAACTTTAAAATCACCTTCACTAGTGATTATAACCCAGATTGCACAGGTAAGTGCAAGATGTCTGTTAAAGATTGCTGTGTACAAACATCTGATAAACGTCTTTAAGATGTCAGTTTTACATGCATTCTAAATCATAAACATCTTAAAGACATCTTCTAAACATCTATTTGACATCGGAAACGTCCTATAGACGTATTGCAGATGAGCAAACACTTTAAATAATATGTCTTGCAGATGTAAATGCAGTCTGCATTTACATCTGCAAGACATTTATTTTTTTCCTATTCATTTTCTATCTTGAAACGGGTGAACTTATTCAATAAAGACATGATGGGACATGGAAACCCACTGCAAACTTGAATGACCATCACAGATGTGACCCTGCAGCACAAAAGCAGTGTTGAGTCGCTGGGGGATATTTGTAGCAATAGCCAACAATACATTGTATGGGTCACAATTATACATTTCTCTTTTATGCCAAAAATCATTAGGATATTAAGTAAAGATCATGTTCCATGAAGACATCTCGTAAATTTCCTACCGTAAATATATCATGTGTTATCATTAGTAATATGCATTGCTAAATACTTCATTTGGACAACTTTAAAGGCGTTTTTCTCAATATTTTGATTTGTTTTTTTGCACCCTCAGATTTTCAATCTCGGATTGATTCTCGGCCCAACATTATCCTCTTCTAACAAACCAAACATCAACGGAAAGCATATTTATTCAGCTTTCAGAAGATGTATTAATCTCTTATGACTGACTGGTTTTGTGGTCCAGGGTCACAAACGTGTACTTCTGGCTGTAAAGTGTTTTGATCAACAACTGAAAGGATATGTAGAGAAAAAGCATTTGCTAAATGAATAATTATGTTAGGGTCTGCCCAGAATCCCCAGGACAGGTCTCTGTTGTTGTTGTTGTTGTTTTTATTTTATTAATTGCATATGCTGAACAATTAACATGCCAGGACAGTTCTAGTATGTTGTGTCAGAGGAAGGCCAGTAGTGCGCATGCGCAGACGGCGGCACTTACTCAAATCTCGTGAGCGCGCACGTCAGTGGAACGATTCATCGTCACTGACGTCATCACGCAGCCAAGGAGACAACAATCACTCAAGAGACCGAGCTGGACTCAGCACGCAGGTACGTTAGCGATTAAAACACGTTTATTATTAGCGTAAACAGAGCTGGTTGTGTTATGATTGCTCACTGGTTTACTGTAGCTGCTCGTTTTGCGTTATAATAACCTGTGCAGTTAACGGCGACACGCCTAATATAGTCCCGCTATTTAAAGCATTTGTGAATTTAGCGGCCTGCTATTTTTTATATTTATCATAAATTAGCATTTCGACACTGCACATCATGTTTACATATCGTATACATTCACTCACTCGCTCGCTCATGTTTTGAATAATTACGTAATGTTGTATAAAAGGAAAATCTAATAAACGTCGTGTTGTCATTGCTGATATTATATTGAATTTTGTTTGATATTGTCGAATATATTGAGTATTTAGATTTAATTGTGTAAATTAGTGCAGCGCATGTTGCCGTCGAGCCGTTAGATGTCGGACAAGGCCTCCGTACAAGGACAGAAATACACGCATAACACACAAACTACTGTTTTCATTCCTGTCGGTACACGTTTCGTCACGCAGGTACCGAGATATTAAGATGAACGTGATATCTAGACTGTTTTAGATTGTTAAACGAGATAATTATTGTGTAATAATACAGGAATGATGCCACACCTTTTTTTTTTTTTTTTTTTGCATAAATCTGCACTGTAGATGTGACCGGGGCTAGTTGTCACGCTTTTGCTCCAGTTCATTTTTAGTTAGGATTGGATTATTTCTGTAGAGGCACAAACTACAAAGTCTTGACTATTCTGAGTTAAAAATGAATAAATAAATAAAAGAAAGAAATGGTTCAAGTTAAGGCTATAGCAGGGCTATGTATGGGGAAAATTGTCATAATAGCAAAAATATAAAAGACAACAATTTTTTGACCAACAAATAGTGTAATTAATATATAATTTCTAAAATTTTAAAAGCTAGTGACAACTTGCCCCACCCCAACATTTATGGAAAATGCCCTTGTACTTGAGATCATAGTTCAGTTAAAGTCCTTAATTTTCCTTCAGATCAGTTACTTATGAAAATGTTAAAGATTACATGGGGGGTTACTTCTGAATATTTTCACACACACCCACATTAGGGTTGGGTACCGTTCACATTTTACCCGGTACGGTAACCTGAATTATCGGTGAAAATCTAATTAATTTTGCTGAAAATCAAATGAAGGCGTTAAACGTTTATTTGAAATCAAATGAAAATGAAACCCATTTATTTTTTGGCAAACAAACTGAGGTTTACTGTTGAAATTAATACATGGAAGAAAATTGTGTGATTCCTTTAAATAAAAAACAATTATAGGCTAATAATTGTATTGTTTTTTTCTACAATTAAGTGATTAATCTGGTTGTAATATTTATTTTTATCATTTAATTGTTTTATTTAAATTTGATAGAAAATGGAATATTTAAGGATGAACATTATACTGTACAAGAGTAATATATTTCTGTTACATGTTAAACCGTACTTTTATTTTGACAGGTTGCCATGAAGTTTCTGTGTGTATACAGCATGATAATGCTAGTTTTCTCAAATGAAACGGTAAAATTCTCACGAAGTGACTCTCACAGCAGCTCTGGAGGTTAAGTTTTTGTGTTCATATAGTGAGACGCAGAGGCCGGAAATCACCGCGAGCGTCACGCGTGCTTCAGTATTTGTGTAGTAAACAAAACCGCGTTTCCGCCATGCATACATACAGAGGCAAGCGGAACATGCAGGATTCATATTTCAACCTTTTTGCATTTTAATATTCACAGACACTAGTTCATATCGCGATTCGAATTAAGTGGTAGTGGCTACTTTTGATTTATTCGTCCAAAATTTACGAATTCCGTGGCATTCTGTGCTATAGAGTAAATTATGTTTTTATGAATGGACTCCGCGATCCCGTCCGCGTTTTCTCAGAAACCATATGGCCCTAGAAATATAACCACACTTCAGCTTGCCCTGTGCGTTGTTTAAACGAGTTGTGTAAACAACACACGTTGTTCGGTACCCAACCCTAACCCACATACATATTTAATGGATTTCTTTCCCAAATTGCATTGACTGCTCTAAAATATGAGACACCAATGTTTCAGGAGTTTAGGACACAGAATAAGACACGTTTATACAGTAAATACAGTATGTTTTTTTTTTTTTAGATGAACTGTTAGATGCATGTGTTTCCTGTCATAGCTATGCAAATATTTGATTTCAAAAAGTTTTTCAGATTTCAGTATCATAGCTATTAAACTATATCTTGTTATGATTTTAAATCTGTATTTAACCTCAGAACGATCTCAACGTAAAAAGAGCTGCTGAAGTCTGATTTTGTGGTGGCTGTGCTTTAAAATTAAATTATTATCAATTATTCAGTTATTAACCCTGCCTGCTTTAAATGTTTCAAAATGATTTACAGTTGAAAAAAAACATTTTGAAATAAAGAATTTAGAAATGTAATAAAAAAGTAATCAAATGTTAATCAGTTACATTACTTTAGTAAAGTAATTAAAATGGTTACACTACTCGTTTCATTTTAAATAGTTACTTTAACCAGTAATTTGTAACCTATTCAATTTCCAAAGTAACCTTCCCAACACTGCATATACAAAACATATATAAACCGTAGGGATATGCCGGTATCAAATTTTCATGTTGCGATTAATTGCTAATGCTTTTATCACGGTATGCGGTATTATCACGGTATTGAAACTTAGTTTTAAAAAGTGCTGTCATAATACAGTATAACAGGTTTAATAACTTTTTTCGTATAACAAAAATAACTGTACATTTAAATGCAATAAAGCAATACAGAAAAATTTATAAAATTTATAAAGTTAAAAGTTTTACACAATGTAAAGTGTGACCGAACAATAAAGAAACAAAACACTTTCAAACAATATCTAGGGCATGTTGTAGTCCAGATTCAAATGTAAAAAAAGTTTGAAAATAAATGGCCTAATAAGTCTAAATATTGAAGTATTTGGCGCTGTGATAAACATCATAGCAAATACACAAATCTGAACGGCTGTTTAAATAATTTAAACACGATTCAGAAACAGAAAGTAGTGCAGCTGCTTTGTTTACAGGGTTTCCGGGGTAACGGCTGCATTTAAATGAATTATTATTATTATTATTATTATTATCTGCTGTCAGACAGTGAATGCGCTTTCGTTCAGAGAGTCTCTCACATGTTCTGCCGTGTGCTTCTCGTCCGCGCTTGTTTACATCAGAGTGCGCACGCGTCTTTCACGCAGCATACAGCGCTGTTGTGCATTTTGACCAGTTGATGGGAAAAGTATTCTTAAAATGCATTCAAAATTCGGAATAATTTGTAATATATAATTATTCACGGTATTTAGAAGTGCCCACGATAACAATATCGTGCATATTCATTTCCGTGATATATCGCATTACCGAATAAGTCTAATAAACTGTGTAAATATTTTGGTCAATGAAGACCTTTCTGTTTCTGTTTTTCTCAATCTCTCTCCGGACTTTCTGTCAGTGGTAATTAATGCGAACTTTTCTTTTTGAACAATTGCAGACAACTCCGCCTTTTCTACAAACTACGTTTCACAACCAATCACACGTGAGAATTGAAACGGGAAACTGTTCTCATGTGAGAATGGATTTATTTCTGTCAAAAACTGTAGACTGCAATTAACTTGCAATCTAAGTTGTCTACACTGATTTGCAGTGAAAAATAAAAATAAAGTAGAATATGAAGGAAAGAGAATGGTTGCTTGCTGGTTTTCTGTTGCACGTCTATTATGACTCCTCCTCCTGAACTTTCCCATGCCCTGTATCGTCATTTCCAGTCAAAACACTTCACAAAACACTTGCAGGACTGTGAGTTGCCGACAGTTCCAGATATTTAGCATGCCAAATATCTCACGGGCATCGGCGCTTCTCCCAGATCCCGTCTTTGATAACATGCACTACGCAATTTTCACTCACATGAACGAGCACCGATTTTTCCTCAAATTTCAAGCATTTATCAGCAATTTCCACTAAACTGTTGGCGAGTGAAAATCTGGGCTAAAATCATGCAATGTGTGCCTGGCATAAGTGACACATCTCATTTGACAATTTTGAAAATGATCTCTTCATTGAACCTCTCTTTCTTTTTCAGAAATGGGTCGCTTAACAGTACTGTTACTCTGTCTGGCTCTTATGGTGTCAGTTTTGGCAAGACGAGGGAGTGGCGGTAAAGGCGGATTCAGCTGGGGCAAAAGTGGCGGAAGCTCAAACAAAGGTGGAAGCAGCACAGGAAGCCGAGGTAGCAGCAGTAGCAGCAGCAGCAGCAGCAGCAGCAATAAAGGCACTAAATCACGTGGGACACACTCGTCCCCTGGAGACTATCCTCGGCAACCTCAAGTACCAAACCAGAATCCACCGCCCTACCCTGGTACTGGAGGCGGGTATCCAGGGCAGGGCAGATATCCACCAGCAGGCTCTAACCCAGGTCAAGGATACCCTAACCAAGGTAGCTACCCAGGACGTGGTGGCAATCCGGCCCAAGGTGGCAATCCGGCCCAAGGTGGCAATCCGGCCCAAGGTGGCTATCCGGCCCAAGGTGGATACCCCGCCCAAGGTGGATACCCCGCCCAAGGTGGTTATCCAGGCCAAGGTGGTTACCCAGCTCAAGGTGGTTATCCACAAGGTAACTACCCAGGGCGTAGTGGTTACCCAGGGCAAGGTGGTTACCCAGCACAAGGTGGTTACCCAGGGGGAGGATCATATCCAGGAGCAGGTTCGTACCCCAACAGGCACCCTGGACAAGCTGGAGGATATGGAAATCCTTACCCAGCTGGAGGCTCTTATCCAGGTTATCCAGTCCGTGGAGGTTCCAGCCCTAACCAGTTTGGTGGAGGTTTTGCAGGAGCAGGAGCAGGAGCAGGTGCAGGTGCAGGTGGATATCCAGGAGCGGCACAATATCCTTACTGGAACCCCAACAACAAAATCATGAGCCCAAGCTACGGTGGCAACTACGGTAGTTATGGGCATGGCGGCAGATCACCTTTCGCCCAGTCAGTGCAGAGCATGGGTATGGCCCCTTCAATTCAATCAAAGGGGTTTGGCAAGCAGGCGATTTTGGCTGCTGGGGCTGGGGCGGTGGCTGGTATGGCTCTGGGATATGGCCTCGGAAGTTTCCCCCGCCCCCGTTTCAATTTCCACAACCCACAGGAGGAGTACTACTACAATAACTACATGTACAAACGTTACGGCCAACCTCCCCCTGACGGTAACGTGAACGTGAATGGGAACACTAACTCTCAAGGTCGAAGCCCAGGCGATGCAGGATCAACCTCTGCCGGACAAGGAAACGTTAACCCTCATGACATCTTCCAAAATCCTCCACCGCAGTCCTATGATAGCTTCATGAACAGGTGTATGAAGAGGACAGACTTGCTTCGAGAGAAACCGGAAGGAAGATCGAGGAGATCCACTGACTTAGTTGAGGCTCAAGCAGCAGAAGTAGGCGATGATCCTACTGGTGCTCAAGAAAACACCACAAGCAACAACAGCACTGCAGAAAGAGACATATCCGGAACCTCTTCATTTGTAACATCAAGCCCGCCCGAAACACCCAGTCAACCTCAAAAGCAGACCCAGGAAAGAAAAGCAGAAGCTGATGATGACGATGACGATGACACAGTTAGCATTATGGAGATTGGCTATCCTGTGCTAATTGAGCAATTGAAAGCACGCCGTTGTGTCGAGCGCTACATGGCCTATGCTGAACACCATGCAGAAAAACAGGTGCAAGATCGCAGTAACATAGATGATAGATCCAGCAACAGTAGTGGTGACATACCTGGATCCTTCAGCCATGGAGTTATGCTACTCTTTACTAGCATTCTGTCGCTTATCTTCCGTTCCCTTCTACACTAAAATTCTGGAAAAATTTACACACATAGCCATTGAGTCAAACTGAGAAATGGACCGTTTGCACCCATCACGTTATCTGAGGAATTTGTCTAGGCTGTTTAGAGACTTTAAACAAGGTATTCTCGAAAGACTACTTGAAGATTCAACAGAAAGTACTGACACTTCTCACAATGACTCCTGTATATTTACTCTACTAAATTGCAACATGAGCCACCTAACAATTTGTCATGAGCCCACATCTCAAAGCAATTTCCAAAGGAGCTAAAACCCTTTGCATACATTTACTTTTTAGTGTTCACATTCCATCACTGCCACGTTCTTGCATGTGTTAGACACTAACACTACACTAACCAAGACAGCATAACGCATGTCGCATGAACCCTTTATTATCTTCAGTTTAAACAAAATTGTGCATGGCATTGGCTTTTGACTTATTGTTTTCCACTGGCAACAGCAATTACAATTAACTATGATTATTTTGTAGTAGAATAGAATGATGGCTTCCAGTTCTGTTCTCATGGCAGTTCTTTTGAGAACAGTTCTGTTCTCTGTTCGGATGGCAAACCTATATGTGTAGTAAAACTTTGTGTTGTAGTGTTAACTTTGATTGTTTGGACTGTTAACTTAGGGATTAACTTTCTACTGATGTATTTATATCTTTTAAATTATAATTATAAACATAGTGGTTTTTCACAGTCCTCAACCGTTAGCTTTCTTATTTTTACTTTTTAGGGGCCATTCACAAAGAATGTGTTTTTGGATAAACATAGACTAGGTGGACATCTTTAAACACTGACTCTTTTGAAGTAAAAACATAAACACTGCATTTTTAAAATGCAGTATCAAATTAAAAAACCATTTGAAACACACACACACACATTTCCAGACCTTGTGTTTTTATTTCATTCCACCTTCTCTGCGTCTCATGTTTTTAAACGTAAAAACACTCTCTGTGTGAATGGCTCCTTACTGAATGTTTTGTGATCATAACTGTTTGGTTTTTAACTCCGTATGTGTACGATACACCTTGCACGTCAATTTAATTCATATCAGATGTACATGTAATATAACACTAATGCAGGTCAGCTCAACGAAATATAAAACCGCATTTTATATAAAGCTGGATCTTTATCAGTTGCTTGGTTTTGTGGTTTCTCTGAATATTAGTGCTGAACATTCAAGTAGATTATCAACCCAGCTTGGCACTTTGCTAAATCATTTATCTAGAAGAACTGTGATGACCAGTAGAAGGCAATGCTTAACGCCTTTATCGTTACTCAACTGCATATGTATTGTTATGCCTTTGAGATGTTGTGAATGTTGAAAGTGTGTATAATGTTACCATCACTGGGATTAAAGTGATTAAATGCACCTTAGTTCTGTGTCTGCCTATTTCCTTTTGATATTTTTACAAAAGTCATAGGATGAAATGTTTTTGAAAACCCTAAATTTGGCCCAGTGTTTGTTCCAGTTCATGTTAATGTTTCGTTTACTTCTTGCTTACAGATGCCACTTGATGTCCATTGTAGAATCTGGTCCCTGAAGCAAAACTAGTTTTTCCTATTATGGTGTCAGGTAAGCTAAATGTTGTGATAGTTACTCTTGGACGTTTTGTTGTTTTTGTCTTTGATATCCATTCAAGTGTACTTGATATCCTCATGTTGACACATTCACACTTAATTATTCCACTATTAAGTGGAAAACTGTGAGCCTGTTGTGGTTATAAGACTATGAGGAGTGACACAATCCAAATACAGGACTAATTGCGTTACAACATGCAAAGGTGAAAGCTGTCAAAACCATTTATTATCGTGTTTTGGAATACAAATTAACCCTTGGGACGAAGACTTCAGCACAACAGTGGATCACAAGAGATGAAAATCCCTTGTTTGGTTATCATTACTGTGGTTAATCAGGCAGATACACACAAAAACAAACACAATATGTTTCTGTTAATAATGTAATTTGAGATATCACACATGAGCAGGGGCGTAAATTTCGTCAAACAGTTGGTGGGGACAATAAACAAAATTTCTCACGAGCAATTTTTGATGGGGACACAAATAATACAGCCATAGGCGGAGGATTAACCAACTCCAGGGTAAGGCTAAAAGCAGCCAAATCTATTAACTACAAACATCATAAACCTTATGGTATGTAAGACCTAAAAGTCTTTTTAGGCAAGAATCAGACATGGGTGTCATCATGTAGGCTAATAAAATGTTTAATGTGACTGAATTTGTATTTAGTGTGATTACAATTTAATTAAAACATTAGAAATTGATAATTATATTTCCTTCCCACGGTTATTCAAACAGTGAATAAATTATTTACAGAAATGACATTATCACTAACTTTGATCTATAGCACTCTCAAAAAACAGCACTATCGTTATAATCACTGAAGCTGTCTACACGAAATGAATCCCTTACTTACATTGTACGTACATCTGTGCTTTGTTGTTTATGATGAGAGAATTCAACAAAGCTGATGAGTTTCAGCGATGACTCAACTCAACGTCTCTGATTGGCCAATGCATTCCTAAGCTCAACAGAATCGTGTGTGATTGATTATAATGTGCAGCACTGTAAAAACGGCTAAAATGAAATACGGTGCAACATGAGAAAATCTTAATTTAATGCGCAGTCGACATTCTATTCATTTACATGTTGTTAGCAACAGATGTAATAGATTTTATTTGTTTGTGCAGGGGCATTTTTGTCCAATTTAGTGGCATTTTTGCCCCAAGACCCCGTGATCAGCCTTACACATGCTCCACCTATGAATACAGCTAAAATTGTACTTGAAGTGAAGTGACATGTGGCCAAGTATACTAGGAATTAGTGCTCTGCGTTTAACCCATCCTAAGTGCACACACACTCAGCAGTGAACACACACCCGGAGCAGTGTGCAGCCATTTACGCTGCGCCACCCGGGGAGCAGTTGGGGGTTCGGTGCCTTGCTCAAGGGCACCTCAGTCGTGGTAATGAAGGTGGAAGAGAGCGCTGTACATTCACTCCCCCCACCTACAATCCCTGCCGGACTTGAGACTCGAACTCACATCCTTTGGGTTACGAGTCCGACTCTCTAACCATTAGGCCACGACTTCCCCTTCCCCGTAAGGATATGTATACACAGAGGAAAGCCTTACTACTATTAGTGTAGCGGGGAGACTGTGCCAAATTAGACAACTTCAAGCTGTCGTGGTCACTCCGTGAAAGCCCTCGTGTCCATTGTAGACATTACTATCTGTCACAGTGTTACCAAGTCCGCGGTTTTCCCTTGGAATTGGGCTACTTTAAAGGGGTCATATGATGTTGCTAAAAAGAACATTATTTTGTGTATTTGGTGTAATGAAATGTGTTTATGCGGTTTAAGGTTAAAAAAACACATTATTTTCCACATACTGTACATTATTGTTTCTCCTCTATTCCCCGCCTTTCTGAAACGCGTCGATTTTTACAAAGTCTAGTAGTGAAAAGTGAGGTGTGCTGTGATTGGCCAGCTATCCAGTGCGTTATGATTGGCCGAATACCTCAAGCGTGTGACGGAAATGTTACGCCCCTTACCATATTGCAAAACCGGGTTTTACCATACCCGGCCAGAGCGACAAGACAAAAACATTAAAATCCATTATAAACGAGGCATATGTTGCATCCAGTGGAGATATAATTACGGATTATAATGACTTAAACTGTCTTTTTACGCGTTGCATCGCGCCGCATAAACATAAAGCCATGTCTGCATTTGTTATCGGAGAAATGACAAACAACAAGCGCTACTCTACACTGCCCAAAACTCGCGTTTGAATCAGTTGGAAATTCTTTAAATATAAAAAACGTACTTACAGTCTGTGAGTCAGAACAGCCGGCATTGTAGTCTACTCTCCCAGGATCAGGAAACAGTCCTCCATAAAATGCGCTGCACACATCTGAATATTTGGGTTGAAGTGTTCTGGAACAGTGTTGTAAATACAACTTGACCACTGATTTCTAGTCGTGTCCTCTTTTGGAAGACCAAACAAAGTAGTTTCGCTTTCACAACGAACCCCACGGCGGGCTAGAGTGAGCGGAGGAGCGGAGGCGGGCGGGCTTGAGAACGGCGTGGCCGGCGTATTCGACGAAGGAGCGTCCGGCGGGGAAAAAAGTAAAAAAAAAGTTTTTTCTAATTAGATGTGTACATTAGGGTTTAATCTTACATCTAATGTTGTTAAATTAATGTTTATTGCATTATTTCAGTATCAAGTGTGTCACCGTGATGGGGTTTAGTGTTTGTGTGAATGACACTGAGCACCTTCTATATATAAGTATTGTCCTCCTCAGCTCGTAGACAAGCTGTTTGTGATGAGCTTTGCTTCATAACGTGACTTTCTCATCACCACCTGTTTTTGGTGGTTATCAGTGCATTACAATGGTTCAAAACAGATATTAGTACTTCAATATGTTGGTTTATTAATATTACATCAGTTAATGAAATACGGTGTTTCATTGTGAATTTAAGTTATGTCTGTAAAACCTAAAATGTTGCTACCATATTTTTTACGGTGAAGTTCTACCGGTATTTTACCGTAAATGTCACAGATTTTTTTTACAGTGTGTACTCTTGTAATAAATTAGCAGTGGCTGGGACAGATTTTAAATATCAGTACCACTTAAAAAGATGCTATCTAATCCTGTTTACATGAAATAGCTGCTCCCGAACAGGTTACAGACCTGTTGCTATGACGGCAAGTCCAGGATGAGTTTAGAAGAACCAAATAATCCAAGATCACGCCAAATCATCAACAATCAAATCCAGCTAACTGAGTTAGCGACGTATTTAAAAGGACAATAAATATCTGCAAAGCTTTTTTCTGTCTCAGTGTGAACCCTCTGTCTATGGAGAAGAATGGAGCGGTCATCTTCAAGATGTGATTTCACAAGCCAAGGAAATAAAGGAAAAGATCAAGTGCCAAGTGAGAATCGCACTTTAACATTTGCTTCGTGATGTTTTCTGGTTTCTGAAATCACTATAAAGTTGATTTAATTGTCTGAGAAATGGAACTCTTGCTGCGAAAAATTTATCAATAAATTCCACATGGCCTTATTATGATTTATACACGATCTGTCTTATTATTTTGTCTTTAATGTCATCTTTAAAGAAAAAAAATTACCCAGAACACAATTCAGAAAGATTGTGTAGGTCTTTTTTCATTGTAGCCTAACTTAGTTTCAGTGTTGCATGTTTTTAATGATCATAAAGGAAAGGTAGGCTAGACTAGTAACTATAATTTATATATTAAAAATATACGAATGGCTAATTAAGTTAAGCATTTTTTATTTACTTTTTTGTCATTCGATGAGATCTTTATTATGATTCCGTGTAAATATCAACCATTAAAATGAATTCGCACAGGAGAACATTTCTGAGGTGACAGTTATGACCATTATATCAACGTTTTATGAAAATAACAAGTTAGTGATAAAACTCAAACATTAATGTGAAGGTTAATTTATATTAGGTTTTAAGAATATTAAGAAGAGAGATTGCAGACCCAACGTTCCCGCTCTTCAGATCCTGTTCTTGAATCATGACACGTAAGTGGATTAAATTAAGAAACTACAAATAATGAAATTAAATCAAAATATATCCGGAATATTTGTAATAATTTTAGTAGCTATTGTGTTAATATTCTACATTTTTAGAATATAATTTTATGTCATTTTAAAGCATTAAAATTACATTCAATGGGCACTTTATTTTTCAAAACAAACAAAAAAGGCCCACCACCTGTCTCATTTCCCCCCCCAGCCCATTCGCATCCATATTGGCATGGCAAGCAGCATATGAAACACACAAAGCTTTGGAAAGAGACTTCAGATCTCAGCAAACAATCGCAACCATTCAATCATCTCCATTGTTGTTTTTTAGACATTTCCCAGACACACACATACTTAGGGCTGAAAAAGCATTCACCTGTGCTTAACTTATAGTGATGGTCTTATTCTCTTGGGGGAGGTGAACACAACTGAGAGACCATTTTGAAGGCTCAGGAAACCTTTGCAGGTGTTTTGAGTTGATTAGCTGATTGGCATGTCACCATATTCTAATTTGTTGAGATAGTGAATTGGTGGGTTTTTGTTAAATGTGAGCCAAAATCATCACAATTAAAAGAACCAAAGACTTAAACTACTTCAGTCTGTGTGCATTGAATTTATTTAATAAACGAGTTTCACAATTTGAGTTGAATTACTGAAATAAATGAACTTTTCCACGACATTCTAATTTATTGAGATGCACCTGTACTTTTAAAGTAGATTGATGGATGGGCTTTATGCCAACACTCAAAAGCACACATTAGAGGGCTTACGTGTGGGATGCAGGACATACTAACAAGTGCAACTTAGAAACATTGCACTAATTTTAAGTGTTCTTAATTTTTGTATTTATGATATAACCTGCTAAACGGGTTTGCTAATAATTTTGGAGGAACAGGAATCTTATGGATGTTGGGCCACAGAGTGCCATCTAAAAGAATGAAAAAATTGTCACTGAAAAAATTACATTTTGATCTTGAGGTTTCTGTGACTTTATTTCACACATGTCCATGTTTTCTAAATGAAAAATAAAATGATTATCACACTTTAATTTACATAAGTCCACAAAAACAGTAGAATAAAAAAGGACATTCTCTTTGGATACACAGATTTAGATTCACAGGGAAAAAAATCATCAGTCTTATAGCTTGCACTTGACACAGATGTCACAATCACAATATAATCTTGGCACTTTATATAATTTATAAACAAGTCAGTTTCTAAGAATGTAAAATTAAAACGCATAAGCATTAATACATTTGCCCTATAATACTACTATTTCGTCAAGTGGGAAAAAAAGGACAGGGACATGAAACTTGAAATTGTGTGTTTAGATTCACAAATGTTTACTGAATATTCAAATATATATTTTTAAGTATCTTAAAAGTCTTTTTGCTTGAGGTTTGTTACATCACTGCTACATCTTGTCTACAGTCTTCTCCACATTCTGTGGGTTCACTCTGAGAAAAGATGAAATAACTTTTGCCATAATATGTCAAACATAAGAGTGCAACAGAGAAATTGTAAAAGGTTAAATCTGCAAGAGCAAAATTATGGGAGAAAATATGGTCATAAGTGAGATTAACCTGGAAAATCAGGAAAAAAGAGGGTGGCACAGTGAGAGGCCTTTCTTTGCATGTTATCTTGTGTGTCTGTGTGAGTTCCCCCACAATTCTCGTTGCGCAGGTGAACTGGACACTGTAAAATCGCCCATAGGTGTGTGTGAATTTGTGTGCGTGTCTGTGTGTGATCTGTTCAGGGTCCCCCGACTGGCCCGAGACGCTGGGAAAGGCTCCAGCCCCCCGTGACCCTTCAGAGGATAAAGCGAGTTGAAAAAATGGATGGATGGATGGATGGGAAAAAAAGAAGAGGACTTTACTGAGCAAACCCAACAAGGCCTGCTGTATGTTTCATGGACTCTGGATTTCATTGATTAACAAAAGTAAAGATTTCAATCTGCATTAAAAATGTCATGAATTTTCCAGTCATTCATCATTAAGGATTTCATGTATCAATATATACAGATATAGCTGTTTACTGTAGAAAGACTTTACAAAGATTACATTTTTATTTTCAGGCTTTCAAATTCCTGGTATTTTCAGATTTCCTATGAGCAACTGTATGTGTGAGTGTGTGATAGATTTACCCTGTACTCTTGTAGCATGCTATTCTCCAGACTTTAATCATTATGGTGCTTCTGAGTGCAGTACAGCCTCTGATGTACAGTAATGGTGTGATGACTGCATTGAGACGCACCAAAATGTGCAGAGGGTCTGTGCCCTCATTTCTGAACGTATAGCACGTAGACCCCGCAAAATTACACACAATAACATGAAGGAAAAGGGGCAACCACGCGGTCAGAAAACAGTCACTCAGACACGTGCTGAGCATGTACATGAAGCGGTTCTCGTTGCGCAGGGATCTGTTCATCACGATGGAGACAAACACGGACACGTTGATAAAAATGATGGCTGAGGTGAGAATTATATTCTATAACAGTTCCTGGAAACTGTTTTCAGGCCTTTTTTCCATTATCTTTGCATAATGGGCGCACATACATAACCAAGATTCCCAGATGGCACACGTACGTCTGCAAGACGTCTGTTAAAGATCGCTTCATCTGGAAAGCATCTGCTGTGTACAAACATCTGCTACACTCTTAAAAATAGAGGTGCTTCACGATGCCATAGAAGAACCTTTTCATCTAAATGGTTCCATAAAGAACCTTTAACACCTGAAGAACCTTTCTGTTTCACAAAAGGTTCTTTGTGGCGAAAGAAGGTTCTTCAGATTATAAAGAGGTAAGAAAGAGATGGTTCTTTAAAGAACCTTTGACTGAATGGTTCTTTGTGGAACCAAAAATGGTTCTTCTATGGCATCGCTTGAAGAACCTTTTGAAGCACCTTTATTTTTAAGAGTGTAGACGTCTTTAAGATGTCCGTTTTACATCATAAACATCTTAAAGACATCTTCTAAACATCTATTTGACATCTGATAGGAAACGTCCTATAGACGTATTGCAGATGAGCAAACACAAATAATATGTCTTGCAGATGTAAATGCAGACATCGAACAGACTTCCGGTGTAATCGCTTCCAGTTACTTTTAGCTGTAAAAATGGCTTGTTAAGTTGCACACTGACATTTCTTGTTATATTATTTTAATGATTTGTCATAATTATACACAATGATTTGTAGCGCAAATTGTTTTATTTACTGCACTCTCTTCCATTTATTTACATATAGCCCCAGATAGCACATGTACGTCTGCAAGACGTCTGTTAAATATCGCTTCATCTGGAAAGCATCTGCTGTGTATACAAACATCTGATAGGCATCTTCAAGATGTCAGTTTTACATCATAAACATCTTAAAGACATCTTCTAAATGTCTATTTGACATCTGATTGGAAACGTCCTATGTAGACGTATCGCAGGTGAGCAAACTCTAAAAAATATGTCTTGCAGATGTAAATGCAGACGTCAAATAGACATCTCTGTGATGACTCTGGCAGTTTTTCGCGTTGCAAAAAAAGATGTAGGCCTACAGATGCATCAAAAACAGCACGCATGCAAATAAAAATCTCCTGTGCAAACTATTCCCATTTGACATTATCTGAGCAATTCATCAATGTCAAATTGCATTCTTATGGGACTGAGCCGTATCTACTTAAACACCCTTTAACCAGCACCAGTGTCCTCTCTCTACTGAAGGCACATTACAATGCTCACCTTTAACCTAACCGTTCCACTCTCGGTTGACTTTTCGCGTCCTGAAGATTATTTGATATTTCTTTTTCATATCCTGTTTGCCACAGGTTCGTCTCAGCTGGCAGGGTCAGTAGTCATCGGTATCATGAGCACCAGAGCCCTGCGCTGCCAAAACCGCTTCATCTTCATGTTAAACACCAGCATCAGTGACACTTTAACCGGCTGCTCTGTCTTCTACCTCGGCCTGTTTGACGTCCAGGAGGGCTATCCGTCCCGGAACGGCACTTATTACATTTTACCATCATTTCTAGGAGTGAACGTGTTGACATTTGTGTTTGCACAGTTTGATAGATACCTGGCAGTGTGTCACCCCTTCTTCTACAAGCGGTGCATCACGCGCAGGGTTGTGATTGGCGTCTGCGCGCTCTGTTGGATTTACACATATTCAATTCTAACTGTTCAAAGCGTCGTGCCAGTTGCATTCGCCGCTCAAATGAACGCTTTTGGGGTCATAGTCCTGCAGGTGATCGTGGCCGTCAAAGTTTTAATGACCATCAAACTGTACATGATCACGAGGTATCAGCTCGGCCGAGAAGCACCCGGCAGCGACAAGGACAGCAAGAAAGAATCGTTACGCATTATCGTTTTTGTGGTCATTTGTTTTCTCATCTTGTGGGCTCCGTCTTTTGTGAACATCTCGGTGAAATATGTCACTAAGAACGGACTGAAGTTCAAAAATGAAGCCACGAATCTTTTCGCGATCATGGCACGGTTTAACGCGCTCAGCACGCCCGCGCTGTACATCTGGGGCAGTCCGGCGTTACGCGCGGCGGTCTGGAGCTCCGTGTGGAGCAAAGTATTCAAGAGAAGAAAGACAAGGTTTATTTCTGGGTCTAGTTGTACGCAGGGGACATGGTAATGGGAAATATGAGACTGGAGGGGAAGAAGTAGCCTATTGTTTTTCTCTAAGAAACGTTGCGCCCTCATGAGCACTTGATTATAGTTTTTTTCCCCACAACAAAAGTTTGGCGAGCGAACGCCAATTTTTCCCAAACGAACACAAAAGCATTGCAATATACATTTTCCTCCCATCTAATTTAGTTTTTACCCTCACCACGTCCCTTTAGGTGTTCTGCGTAACTGTGTCATTGAATATAATAAAATGTTCAAATGCATACAGACACCTGTTAATAATATTGTAATGTAAAACTTTTGTCAGTGTAGTACTAAATTACAGTCTAAAATGGTTGATACATTTCCTTCAAAGTTAACAAACATTATATGTAATAATTAGACAGATAAGAAGTTACACTCTAAAAAAATGCTGGGTTAAATACAACCCAGTGCTGGGTAAAATAGGGACAAACCCAGCATTTCGGCTGTTTTGACCCAGCGGTTGGGTTACTACCCAAAAGGTTAAACATTTAACCAAACCGCTGGGTCAAAACAGCCCAATTGCTGGGTTTGTCCCTATTTTACCCAGCACTGGGTTGTATTTAACCCAGCATTTTTTAGAGTGTAGCCTAATGTGCATTCAAAGAGGGTAAAAATCTGCTCATAAAAATGCCCCCATTTTTTACAATTAGTCTCAGAATTTTTAACTCCACTGTATGACAATCCTAGCATCACACATTTTACCACATTAACCAATCTGTTAAACATTTCTTTTATTATTAATAATTTAATAACCTGAGTTTTGCATACCGTACCTAATGCCTTTGTGTCTGTCTTTTAAAACAGGGTTGACTATGATCATATGAAACCCAGAAAGGGAGGAGAGAGAATCCTCAGCATCGCAGAGAGCATCAGAAACATGAGCATCCAGGACTCTCCAACTATCTGCTGAAATGCTGAAATGATCCAAGCCATTACAACAGAGCAGCTAACAACATAAAATGCCAAATTTCACGTCTTTTCACAATACATGTTCTCTTCAGTTATATGACAAGATTCTTATCAGGATTTTTGAAGAATGTCTGATTGAAGTCTGCAGGTCAATTTTTTAATGACCTATTTTATGGTCGCCCGTGATTTTGCTCAAGTAAGACATCAACATCTTTTATTGATCCTGGATCAACATTACTGTCCAAAAATACAGACTTAACCCAATCCCTACCCCTAAACCTAACCTCACCCATAATTCATTCCTAAAATCAGAGGGAAATGATAGCTGATTAACCAGGGTGTAGAAGCACCTAACCCTGATTGTAAGCCTAAAACTGATATTTCCTGAAAAGTTATCGCTCAATTCTGACAAGGATGTAGATCCAGGAACATGCTGTACTTGGTCAAATCATGCTCACCCTATTTTATATGGTTGGTCATACACACGTACAATCTCTATATGAACCGAAAACCGAAATGTAATGTTTTAACAAAAATCTTGACCTTGGCCGTTGCCCTGATGGCACACGTCCATCACGAAGTGTCTCGTTTTCATTATTCTTGATTTCTCACAAAGCATGCTTTTTCTGGGTGAGCCGGCGTGAGAACTGCTGAGCTAACAGTCTCATGAACGCACAGCTGTGTGCAGAAACCAACAACAAAGGTCAGGATTTTTGCTAAATAATACATTCAATTTCGGGTTGCTTTTAACCAAACCCACCACTCCCAGCAAATTAGCTACAAAATAAAGGGTAACTTCACATATAAAAGGAATATGAAAGGAAAACAATGTATTTTAACAATTAATTGTTAATTTTATTGTTAATAAAATTTCATCAACCACAATTTTTGATGATTCATTTAATAAGTAATTCGCCCAAAATGTCACAAGGATCCTTTCTAATATTTTCCCTTCTAATTAAGCTGTGGGTAACCTCTTCCGTAATGTTTTATTGTTACTCATATCCAGGGGCGCCGCTAGCAATTTTGGGCCCTATGAAAGAATATGAGGTTGGGCCCCCTACCGCACCAAACATACACTATATTGCCCAAAGTATTGGGACACATCACCAAACACCTGTGACTTGCACATACATATGGACAAAAGTATTGGGACACCCCCTTCTTTAGAAGAGAAAAAGGCACTTCCAAAACTGTGGCAACATAATTAATATATTTAAAAATGGTATTTCCAGTTTTGGAAGTGTCTAAAATGACTGTACACATATGTACAAGTCACAGGTGTTTGGTGAGGAGTTTTTGGCTCAAGGTCTACATTTAAAGTCACACCAGATGTGTTCAGCTGGGATTAGCACTTTGCTTTGTGCAGACCAGTCAAGTTCTTCCACACCGACTGAATCAATCAAAAAAAAAAAAAAAAAAACTCATGGGATCTATCATTTATAAATAAATTTTTCAAATTAAGAACGATGAATTTCGGTTAATAATTGACCTCTGTGAATGTTTACAAATGTAAAAGGACATCTTTTCTCCATACCTTTTATAAAGATATGGTATATATCAAATAGATGTCATTACATTCAATTTCAACATTCCAATTAAATATATTTACACTGTACTAGCGGCTATGCAAATTACATTTACAACTTAAAGTCTGTATATTTAATATAGGCTATTTTTTTCAGTTCAGTGAATTGTTGAATGCATTCATCAATTGAATAAAAAAAAAAAAAATGAATGTACAAGTGAAGACCATAATTGGAAGCCCCCCCCCCCCCCCACAGACAAACAGAATCATAAGACCACATGTACATCCTAAACTTTATTGGACTGTTTTAATAAAACTTTTTTAAAAATATTTTCAGATATAAAGATGAAGACTAAATACTGTAACTGAAGAGGTTAACAGCATCAGATCAGTGTTTATTAAAAAAAACAAACTGAATATCACAACCACGTACATGGAAAATTAAATGGGAAGTAACTCAAAACTTGAGAATTCGGATAACATAGCAGCTAGTTAAAGCCCATTTTCAAACTCATAATGTCAAACTGATTGGAAAGGAATCAATGCGAGCTGTGAGAACAGCTGCGGACTCGTCCATGAAATCGGGTTGACAATGAAGTTTTACAACACTGAGACCTTAAAACACAGCCAACACGAACTCAAAACCTTCATGTAGAGTAAAACCAAACAAAGATTTCAAACTGCAGGTTCTATGAACCCCTTTGAATCTCTCATCACCTGCGGCCCACAAGTTCAATCTGCTCCAAGGCTGAGTTGATGGCCTGAGTGGTGTTTTGAACCAAAAATTGCGTTGAAGTTGGCAATGAAGCTCTTGCTGCATTGTTACAGTACAGGGATGGAGATGTGGCATCCGACCAGCAATCGCCAGTCGACCGTCAGAACGCTTAGAATGCACGAAACACATGTAGAGAGTGAAAATGAAGGTAAAACAGAGGAGATGCAGTATTTCACTCTCCCTTTGTGACCAAATCCTCAATGTAGGCATCCAGCTCATCGTCATTGCTGATCTCAATGTCCTGTGGAACAAAATAAACATGAACAAATCCATGTGAAATTGCCAAAAAAAGAAAAAGAAAAACATTCTTGTTCCGTTGATAATTCTAAACAGTCATTTAAACTAGTGCTGTCAAACAATAAAAATTCTTTCAAAATGCGTGATTAACCGCATCCAAAACAAAAGTTTTTGTTCACAAAATATATGTGTGTACTGTGTATATTTATTATGTATATATAAATACACAAACATACATGTATATAGTTTACAAATATTTACATTCAAATACAATTTATATTATATATAAATATTAATATTTTTCATAAATATAAACATGCATGTGTGTGTATTTATATGTACATCATAAATATACACAGTACATATGTAAACAAAATCTTGGATGCGATTAACTGGGATTAATCATTTGACAGCACTAATTTAAACTCATTAATTCTCCTTGACACAAAATCAAAACAAATAGCAAAACTGATTTATACAGGAGTGTTGTTATGCGTGTAAATGCAGTAAAGTGAGTGTGTGTGTGTGTGTGTTTCAGACCTCCTGGACTTTCTGCAGAAGAGCGACGATGTTGGTTCTGAGTTTGCGGAGTTTCTCCTCAGATTCCCGGAGTTTGGCTTCTGCCCCGCTGCTCTTCTCCTCCACGGCTCGTGCCCGTGACTCCGCCCGAGTTTGGTAAGAGTTACACAAACTCTGCAGGCCGGCCTCATACTGCTGGAAATACTCTTTCTGCAATTCATGAGACACTCAATTAATACGTGCAAGCACCCAAACTATTTAGGTTTGATATAAATATCTCTGAAGGATTCTGTGTAGCAGCAACGATGGTCTGTACTCACGATGGGAAAGGCCACAAGGTCCTCAGCACTCATAGTGTTCACAGAATCTTTAGGGATTCGGAAATCCGGAGGGAAGAAATACCGTATCAACGTCCTGTGCCAAACAAACATGGAAGGTTCAAATACACACAAAATGCACATATTATTATCAGCAGAAGAGACCACAAACACACCTCATCATGGTCACAAGGCCTTCTGTGGTCTCTCTGCTCGGCCCGCTCTGAGTCGTGTCAGGCTCCGCAGCGGTGGGCGGAGTTACAGACCGTGCTGGACCCTGATTGGTGTCTGGACTTCGGGACTCTGGAGAGGCGGGACGCATAAGACGGACGTCATCGCTGCCCTTAAACACCCTGAAAACAAACAAATTACAAAACATTTTAAAGTCGCAATGAAACAGCAGTAGCGACAGATCTGTTTATATGTGTGTGTTTGTGCATGTACCAGCGGTCTCTTGGGGTGTTCATGGGAACATAGTCGAACTTGACCTTCCAGCGTACGCTCTCCTTTCCTGTCTCTACTGCGGTTACGCGTCCAGTGAACCACTCGCCGTTCACCTTCGCCTCCACCTGAATTCCTTTATCTACAACACAGTTTGTTAGATCTATAAATTATACGCCACGATGGGACACATCCCTTTATAATGTGAAACAATATACATATTTTACCTTTCTGTGCATTTTTTGTTGCATCTTTCTTCAGATCTTCATTAGTGCTATTTGTGATAACCTGACAAGAGAAATTAAAATCAATTAAAACTGCTTAAGAGGAATAATTCACCCAAAAATGAAAATTTGCTGAATATGCACTCACCCTCAGACCATACAAGATATGATGAGTTTTATTGTTAATGGGAACAGATTTGGAGAAATGTAGCATTGCATTATCACTTGCTCACCAGTGGATGCTCTGCAGTGAATGGGTGCCGTCAGAATGAGAGCCAAACAGCTGATAAAAACATCACAATAATCCACAAGTAATCCACACCGCTCCAGTCCAACAGTTAACATCTTGTGAAGCCAAAAGCTGTGTGTTTGTAAGAAACAAATCCATCATTAAGGCGTCAATCAAACATCTAAATGATGGATTTGTTTCTTACAAACACGCAGCTTTTCTCTTCACAAGATGTTAACTGATGGACTGGAGTGGTGTGGATTACTTGTGGATTATTGTGATGTTTTTATCAGCTGTTTGGCTCTCATTCTGACGGCACCCATTCACTGCAGAGCATCCACTAGTGAGCATGTGATGTAATGCTACATTTCTCCAAATCTGTTCTCATGAAGAAACAAACTCATATAATACAATTTCAGGTCATTTTTGGCTGAACTTCCTTTAAGTGTGTATTAATCGCAGTTTCACTCTGGTAACGAGGTGTGAATGTTACCTCGGCGTTGGCCTGTTTAACAGCTGCTGCTGGCGTTTTTTTTCCCACTGCAGCTTTCCCTTGAGTCTGAACAGACGCCACCATCTTTGATTTTTTGGGTTGAGGTTCATCCTCGTCTGATGCACTGTCTTCTTCCTCCTCCTCCTCCTCCTCCTCTTCTTCTTCTTCCTCTTCCTCCTCTTCACTTTCTACTTCCTCTGCATCCTCCTCTTCCTGGACTCTACCTTTCTTTATGTTTCCTTTCTTGTTGGTTGGAGTTTGTTTGCTAGAAGTCTTGGCGGATGGCGGCTAACAGAAAAACCACATATCAGTTTGTTGTGATATTTTGTGTGCACAAACACGATCAGCGTGAAAGCACCATATGTGACCCTGGACCACAAAACTAGTCATAAGTGTCAATTTTTCAAAAATAAATAAGCTTTCCATTGATGTATGGTTTGTTATGATAGGACAATATTTGGCCGAGATACAACTATTTGAAAATCTGGAATCTAAATATTGAGAAAATCATCTTTAAAGTTGTCCAAATGAAGTTCTTAGCAATGCATATTACTAATACAAAATTTAGTTTTAATATATTTACAGTAGGAAATTTACAAAATATATTTATGGAACATGATCTTTACTTAATATCCTAATGATTTTTGGCATAAAAGAAAAATCTATAATTTTGACCCATACAATGTATTTTTGGCTATTGCTACAAATATCCCCCAGCGACTTAACACTGCTTTTGTGCTGCAGGCTCACATATATTTGAGTATATAAGACTACTTACTGGAGTAGCGCGGCTCTGCGTGGCGCTTCTGCGAGCTGGTGTCTTTGTGGGCGGCGGTGGGGGCAGGGCTACAGGTTTGGCAGCGGATTTTGTTGCCTTCGTTGCAGGAGCTGGTGATGATTTCGCTTTGGATGGAGGGGGAGGAGCTGGTGGGGTCCGGGTTGGTCGTGAAGGAGGCGTTGCTTTAGGGGGAGGAGTTTTTGCTATCTGTGGCTGACTGACAGCTTTTCTGACCACTGCGGGGAGAGGTGGGGATCGTGGGCGGAGCGCTGCTCGCTGAGATGAGCGGGTCGGCTATTAGGGAAGATAATTAGGTTAATTTATTTTAATATAATAAAATAAAACAATGCATAGCATGAAACCTGTCAAAAACATGTCTAGGTCACATTTACCTTCTTCAAAAAAAAAAAGAAAAAAAAGAAATTGATAACCAAATTCTGAGAAAATATAGTTTGCATTAAGAAAAATAAGCCTACTTTTAGAACCATTATCTTCATTAAAGAAGCATATTGTCCCCTCTAATTATCATACTGTAATGTGAACAAAATATATATTATATAAATTAAGTATTTATACGTCATGGTTTAAAAAGAAATCAGTATTATGAAAAGTTTACAAGTCCAGATGCATTATGGCACTGAGAATTTGGCCAGAAAATGTGCTTAATTTGTTTAAAAATTAAACAAAGTCTTATAAGTTTGGAACGACATGAGGGTGAGTAAACTACAGAATTGTCATTCAACTATCCCTTTAAATGCGATACAAATAATTCAGATTTTTCCTCTTGATTTTGAGGAAAAAATATAACCTAGTTAATTTTTGTGAGATTTATCCAGATGCAGACACTGTACCTGAGGCGTGCGCTCTTCTGCAGGTTTTGTACTGACATCTAGAGGGAGCCGTTTTATATCTGCTGCTGATTTTATTGTTGTGCTTTTCTGAATGAGGAAAAACGAAACATTAATTTACACAAAATGAACACAGAAAGGCTCGGAAGAGAACTGAGATGATGGACACCTGCATGGACTCCAGTTTTTCTTGCTGCTGACGGATTTTCTCAGACAGATCTTTCTGTTTGTCGTCTGATGACTTGATGTCCTTTTTCAAAACGCCAATGGGCAAATTCTGCTTCTGCTCAGCCGCATCACACCTACCAGAACAGATCAATAACAAACAAAGGAATAAGTTAAAAAAAATTTTTTTTTTAAAGTCTTGAACTGCTAGACTGCTTCTGGCATCTAATTTCCCAACCTGTCCTGGGTTCCGTCTGGGTTCATGAGACACACCCAGCTGTCTGGGTAGCGTTTGTCCACGGCATCCATCTGAAACGGCAGCGTCCGCCACTTCAAACACTTATCTACAGGAAGGAAGATTGAAAACATTAAGAAATTATATTTGTACATCTTGTGAAGAGCTCATTTTTTTCTGTTATCGGTATCGGCCTGATAAGAAAATTTGGCCGATATCTTAAAGCCGATAAATAATGCATTATTTCCTTCAGAGACACTTCAGATGCGCGCTGTTCGTTTGCAGCCTTTTGTGCAATTGTACGTTGTAATATTGTGTTTATTTGATGTATATCTGATTTATCTCATATAGAATGCGTTTGGTTAAGTTAAAAGAGCGCTTCAGTTTACCGGTGATCGTCTTTAGCTCAGCGCACGCAGCTCAAACAGCAGTGCACAACATTAATAACTATGATTGGGAATGTCGTGTATATAACATTCTAATGAGAACATTATTATAATAAAACGTTGTGAATTCTATGGGTTTAGTTGTTGTGTTTCAGCGCGTTGTTATGGGAAGAGCGCATCCACAACAGGATCACACATTCTGACTATAGCATGCAATAACTGCGTCATTTGTCATTTCATATATAAGTTGTAATATTATGTTTATGTTGTATTAATATTAATCTCAGGATGCATTTCCTTGAGTTAAATAAGCTGCCAGCAAAACGCTTCAGTTTACCGTGTTCATTCAGCTGTTTAGCTTCAGCACGTGCAGCTCAACGGCTGCTATTTAAAACAGTGGTATTAATTTGTTACTTTTTCAAAATCATTGATATATTATTAATAACAACAACCACTTGTATTTTTCTCTTATTATTTTCATCAACAGTATGGTTTAGTAATTAAAATCATTTAATTATTGTCCGTGCAGAGGCTATTCCGTTTTATTGATCTGTGGCGCATTCATTTTGATTCTTTACACGTGTAATGATGTCCAGTGACTTGTTTGCATTATTTATGCATTATTTTATTTATTTGTAAGACTTTTTTATGACTAAATTTGGTAATGGGAGAGTAAAAATATTTTTAAAACGTACACCGTTCAAACTAGGCTGCTTATGTTGAAGTGTTTGGGATGTGGCTTTTAATGATGAGACCTTTTTTGTAATCAGGCTCTCAAAAAGTATATAACAATTTGGATATAGATTTATCTGCCAACATATCGGTTATCGGCTTTCAAAAATAAAGAATAATCGGTTATCGGTATCGGCCAAAATTTTCATATCGGTGCATCCCTAATATAAAGGTGTTTATGCAGTAGACCAGGGGTGGCGAACGTCGGTCCTGGAGAGCCGCAGCCCTGCAGAGTTTTGCTTCAACCCTAATCAAACACACCTGAACAAGCTAATCAAGGTCTGAACGGTTACTAGGAAGCTACAGGCAGGTGAGTTTTAATTAGGGTTGGAGCTGAACTCTGCAGGGCTGCGGCTCTCCAGGACCGGAGTTCGCCACCCCTGCAGTAGACTAAAGTCAAATTTTAAAAGGCATTTTTTTAAGAAGTCATAGTGTGTTTGTGGGTGCGGATTACTTTTGTTTGGATGCATGGATGGCTTGTTTTCTTGTAGCTTCGGCACGTAACGCCACAGCCGAATCTTGTGCCTTCCTCAGCGCGGCCTGAAATCAGCGACAGAAAATAAAACACATTTATGAAAACCTGCACATCCAACAAGCACATCTAAATTGACATTTAATAAATTAATTGATAAATAAAACTCAAGAAGAAAATGTGAGTAGTTCTGTTCAAAACTCAACATCGTAATGCAAAGGTGATGTGGGTGGTTGCCAAGGCTATGCTGTTTCCAAGGTAATCGGAATGTTTTTGTTGCAAGTATGTTGCTATGCTGATGTTAGAATGTTCTGGGATGCGTTTCCTGAATGTTTCACAAATGTTTCCTGAAAATGTAGGAACTTTGCCGCATGTGCGACATTCAAAGCGCATTGGTTAGAGCTGTTGGTAATGACATTAAGCAGGTGCTGGAGTGATAGCTTCCGCTAATTCAGTTCGAGATCTAATTAATGTGAGATTACCGCTGTACATAACGAACAGTGCATTTGAACGGGAATTTTCTAGAGGGACATCTATCACCGTTGCACTCGCGTCTCGCACCTCGCACAAAAGAGCTGAATGTTTAGAAAGCCATGTAAAATTAATGCAAGTTCAACTTTGAAAAAACATATCTCGAGACTTTATGGGGGCGGTTTTTCCCCATTCCACTGCAACTCGTGTTTTTAAATGAAAAATGTACTGTGTGTGATTGGCTTTCGGCCCTTTGTATTAAACTATGCATACATACATGATGCTGTTTTGTTTATAGTTGTTTAAGCAACTTAATTATAATTGGTTTATAAACATTATTTTAAACATTGTGCACTTTTTTCGCAGATAGTCATGTTATCTTATGCTTTGAAGAGACATGCATTAGTAATATTTTGCTCGATGCGCCCTCTTGTGGCCTCAGAAGAGAAGCCAAAAGCTTTTCTTCACCCTAACTGAAATTATGCATTTTAAATTCGAATATAATTCGAATTTTGATCATATTTAAGTACAAAATTCAAATTTAGTTTTTCAGCCATTTTGACAGCCCTATTTCACAGGTTTCCTTATATTTCATATTCCTTATATTCCAGAGGATCCCCAGAGCATGTACACACATGCACACTCTTCAAAAATGGCACTTGAAATCCCTTAAACGAAAAGGTATTGAATTAAAAATGTATATGAATGTAATGAAAGATATAGATTATATTACATGTTTGCTTATTTTGCTTAAGTGCATGACCTATTTTAGTCCTTACTAACATAAACTGTGCTTCTAGCTGTAGTTTATGGATTCGGGAAACACCAAATCCTTGAACTATGCTTTTGGGAACTGAAGTTGATAGCCCAGGTCAGTCCTTATTCATTGGACGTTCTTGTAATCATTTGCTTTTGTGTTCCACAGAAAAGTTGAGACCCTTGATCTATGATCTATGGTCTGAAGTGTGTGTTGGGGTGGCTGTGAGGTCTTACTCGGGCTTCTTTGGATAAGTCATCACCAAGCTTTAACTCCAAGGCACGAGCTTTACTCTCGGCCTCTCGTGCCTTCTCCTCAGCTAGAGAGGAAGTCAAACATATGCACAAGAAAAGACAAAGAAAAAAGGGACATAAGTGATTTGATTTTACAGCACAAAATCTAATTCTCTCACTAAGCATTCAGTCTAAAACCATTTACATTTCTTCTTTTGTTACAGTCTTTATCAAGGGAAGAGCTAAAAGAGGCATTTATAAACATGCCCACTGTGTGTGTGAAACTGAGCAGTTACATCCTCTGTCAAAACTTGTGGTTCAGTATCTGAAGAGGTTAAAAGCAGATATGGTCAGATAGAGATAAGCAACTTCCCTTAAATGTCCGATTCAAGTCCACTTTGAGATGTTTATGTGGACTGAGGTGAAACTCACCAAGTTTCGAGAGGTGATCTGCCTTCTTGACCTCCTGCTCCGCACGAGTTTTAAAGCGTGTTGATGTGTATTTGTACATCCTAGAAGTTGAAAATAATGCATAAGTTTACAAGAACTACTTAAAACATGTAAACTTTTTTTTATTTTTTTTTTTAAAGAAGTCATTTTGGTGTGAAAACCCCTTGATATATATATATATACTGTGAAACTGCTATTTTTTCATGTTTACCTAGGGTTATATAAGCAACAGGACAATCTCTTGGTTCTGACTTTGTGACCCTGAATGAAGATCCTCATCCTGGGGTCGATGTACAGGACAGCAGCATACGCACGGAACGACCTCCTCTCTGGCTTCCTGTTATCAACACAAAAGTATGTGTCAGCATCACCGAAAAACATCCAACACTACATTAACATGTTTAAAACCCATGCCTTATGCCAGCTCAAGAGAAACATCAGTTGGTTTATGACAATTCTGCTCTTGGAGGCCCGAATTCTTACTGATGCAATCTGGAACTTCATTAAAAATAAAGTTCATCCACTCTTTCCTAATGTTGGGATCAGAAGGAAGGCAATAGCTTGGCACTGAACAGCGTCTTGTTGTCTTCACTACATTCGTGAATCGGTGGGCGGGGCTAAACATGTAGTGATGTAGAAGCACGTTTTTTCATCTGAACAGATTTAGAGAAATGCAGCATTACATCGCTTGTACACCAGTGGATCCTCTGCAGTGAATGGGTGCCGTCAGAGTCCAAACAGCTTACAAACACGCAGCCCTTCCCTTCTCAAGATGTTAACTGATGGACTGGAGTGGTGTGGATTACTTGTGGAATATTATGATGTTTATTGTGATAAGCAATTTTGGTGTAAGAAAAAATTATGAGAACGTTGAAGATGTTTATTACAGCATAGCAGTGACAAAGTACATGTATTACTTTGGGTTCAACGGAGTCAAAATGAACCCTGAAACATCCTAAGCTCAAACCTTTTATACACTTACAGTTTACTACCCTTGATGTAAATGAAGTTGCTCCTGTTGTAACCGCTGTGACCTGTATGTTAATAAAATTCTCGGTGTCCCACACCCATTCCCAGTTGGTCACCATTTGCTCAGGATGTGATCATCCCAAATTATGTAGAAACAACATAACTGTTGACTTTCTTCTTCGCCATAATAATTAGGCATTTTGGGAATGGAGTATACTCAAACATCTATTGTGGAGTGGAATCTGGGTCGGGGCAGACTACAGTTTCTTACATTGGACTCTCATTCTGACGGCACCCATTCACTGCATAGGATCCATTGCTGAGCAAGTGATGCAATGCTACATTTCTCCAAATCTGATGAAGAAACAAACTCATCTACATCTTGGATGGCCTGAGAGTGTGTACATTTTCAGCAGATTTTCATTTGGTGTGAATTATTGCTTTAAGGGCACTTTCACACTATCACGTTTGGTGCGCACCCGGGTACTGAACCCGAGACTATTGCACTCGAACCGTGGCGCGGTTCACGTGAATATGAAAGCAACTCGGACTCAGGTGCGCACTTGTTCAGGAAGTAAAGTAACCTGCGCATGCATTTTAGCCGATTACAATGTATTTTCTTCAATAAAACTCATATAAGTGATGATAGTGTTGCTGATTTACTTTGGATTTGAGCGAGATTGAGCCTGCAGTGTATTCGTGTGTAGCATCTGCAATCAGAGCGGCAATTTGTGGTAATCCACAGTCTCCTCAAAATAGTCATCTACATGCGATGAACATACAGTAAACCCATATGTTGTTTACTCTGCTGCGCATAATTGCACCAAATGAATCAAAAAACACAATATATTGACCCACGTTGTTTTCTATCATACATTGTGCACGTTTGCGATGACGTAAGATGATAGCAAATGCACCGGGGTTCAATAGAATCAAGAGAGTGTGAAACCAGACCAATGCTGCGGGGGCGAGGGGGGGGGCATTCACACTCGGGTTCGAACCACAGCAAGTGAGCCCAGTGTGAAAACCACCTAATTGTGCTTACTTACGGTTGGTGCTAAGATCAACAGAAAGGTGAAGAACTGATAATTTGCGAGTTAACTCACACTCCCTCTACCGGCATCCCAGCCATCAGAATGTCCTGGTGATCTGTCTCCACATCCAACTCCGGTTCTCGGTTATCCATCAACTTCAAGTTATAAACTACAACCAGCGTACCTACAAACACACAGTACTCAAGATTTAACGGCCTCTGAATGCAAGACACTCTTATTGTGCAATATAACTCTTTATTTTCTTATGTTGAATGTAAGTCTTAGTGCAATTCAACTCTTTATTGTTTTGTTGTATGTGCACTATGATATATGTAAATTATGTTGCAGGGAAGCTATTCTAATTTCATTGTACGTGTGTATAATGACTATAAAAGGCATTCATTCACTCATAAGATTAGCCACAGATTATATTTTTGATAAAGTGCTGTAAAAACAAACCACTGGGTCCTTCGATCTTCTTGAACTGGCGGAATAGCTGCTCTTCATTCTTAAAAGGTGAATACTTAAAGATGAGTTCAGTCTCAGTAGCGTACTTCTCCGTGTCTTGAGTCAGAGGCTGTTGGGTCTTCGCATCCCAACTGGGTAACGGGACAATCACCTACGAGAACAGGCCAATAACTCTCAGAGGTCTGCTCTTCGTTCAGAATGAGTGATTGCCAGAAATCAACGTCTTACCTCGTCCAGACCCTCTTCCTCATGAAATGTTCGCGACAAAAACAAACACGTTAATTTGTCATCTTTTTTGGTCAAAAGGATGAAGTCCTTCCCAATACGCATGGAACCCCTAAAAGAGACCAGGATGTTTATGTATAAAAAGAATCCCCTGAATATCAAGACACGGGCAGTTTATTGGTTTTATGGGAGAAGTGTAATAATACTTACGACTTTAATCCATTTCCATACTGGCCAATGTGAGTGGACTCTGGGAATCGTTTGCTTGATTTGCCGAACTGGATGACATGTGTGGCTTCGCCTATTTAAAACATTTCTACGGTCATCACTGTGTTGTGTATGAGATGCTGTTGAATGGAAATGCATGCATTTTGTAGTATGAAGGGTTCGGTTTTCTTTGCTTTACTCACTGGGGTCCATTCCAGTGCCATCGTCAAGGAAACACAGCATAAACCCGCCTCTCAGATCCGGTCTCTTCTCTGATTGGCCATAACGAATGAATATGAACATGTATTGGGGTCAATTCGTTTTGTTTCTAGTACATATTTTTGCTAGTGTTGAAATGTATTTCTATAACTTAAAACTATTGTATCCAACCTGTATAGATGTCTATCCGTGTGGCATTTGCATCTCTGTGGACGAGAAACGGAGTGAATGTTCACTTCAGTGGTGCAAATCATTTTAATGATTCCACAGTATGATTTAGCATGTCAGTAATACTTGATAATTACTGACGGAAAAACTGTGTTGGTACCTTGAGTTGTCCACGAGTTCGGCTAAAGCTCCAAAAAGAAACTCGTGGGTTGTCCTGTTGGCAATAAAATAATTGGTCAACAACAACAACAAAAAAATGACCTTTTCCATCGCACTGTGTTACTTTTGTAGTTTATGGCCGATAAACGCAGACGTAAGTGTCAAGGTCGAGTTGTTATACAAGAATAATTCATATGAATGCATAGGAATGTATAACCAAAACATCATCCTCCCCAGTTGTTCTTTGGTGTTCAGTTCACAAAAACATATACATTGTCTGCACTGCCATTGATAGTCTGTGCATCACTTTGCTGAAAAATTTTTCATTGACAATGAATGACTTCTGGCCATATTGCTGCTGCAAGCTGCTCTGTAGAAAGTGCACATGCTTGAGAACACAGCAGCATAATCTAAATGCTTAAAATCAAGCACACAATCTCAAAAATACCAAAGGAATCCTTCCCAGAGTCCTCATGGTAGCCTGTTTCATGACATTTCTCTTATAGGAATGGTTTTACCAATCCCCACTATGGAAAAACCATGGCACAACGCAAGAATGTCACGACTTACGTTCACGCGCATATAAACACACTAAAATGGGTACTTACGAGTTTGTGTGCAGATATTCAAAGGTGAGCTGAGCTCGGTTTAATGAGCTGTAATTTGTGTAGGCCATCGTCTCCAAAATAAAACTAATTTATAAAAAAAAAGCTGATTGTATTCACGACTCGCTTCTACATTCTTCCCATATGATGAAAATCAAGTGTGATCGTTCAAAACCTAGAAAACAAGAAACAAACACGTCAGTACACACTATCTATCCATGGATCTACTGCAAAACTGTAGTATATCACCTGTTGACCAACTCATTGGAAAATGGAATATTAACATAATGCTTACTGGGATTTATATTTTTTATACAACAGTAGGAAACGTATTATGTCCCTTTCCTACAATAGTAGGAAATATGCAACAATACAAACACTTGCTATGCTATGGCTATGATCACATGTTGCGTCCAGCAACATTTTTTGGAAATTAATAGAGTTAGTTTACATTTTTAATTCAATTTTGAGTAAAAAGTTCCCTTTACTAGGGGCTGTCAAATTAACAAGTGCAAATAGAGATAAAAACGTAATTACTTCCAATGCATTCCTACAGGATTCAATTGCAATACATTGTGGGGTTCCCCGCAGTGTGTTATACTGTATACTGCACTTTGGCAAATGTTCTTGCATACTGTGCCCAGGATGCATACTACATATCACAAAAACAGTAAAGTACTGTAGCCTCAAATTGAAAAATATACATTTTATATAACTACAGCATTTGCCATTCTGTGTGCTTTTTCCATCTCGACACAATAAACCTTTAGTCACTGTAAATTATTTTTTTTTATATCCTTTCTTATTGTAGGCATGCATGATGCATTTTTTTTGCACATGTACAAACTTTTGCCATTTAAAATGATAATGCATATTTTCTTTTTCTGGGTTAAATAATGAACCGTACAGGTGAGCTCATAAATGGGGTGTCTCTTACTGCCCGTCCTTGAACTGACTAAATTCACAGACAAACACACGCCAGGCCAACCCATGCTGCAAGGCCCTTAAGATCCATGCAACAGCAGAGACTGATGATCTGCCAACACATTCATTCACTACACGCTCAAATTAGTATCTGGACTGTCAGATTTATCTCCTGACTCATGCAATGAAGCATGCACAGGAGCACTGGTCAAATAACTGCGGCCTGTCCATAACCAACCGTCTACGTTTACAAATCCAACAGCCTTTGTACAGTAACACAAGCAATTAATGTGATTTCAATAATGCAAACCATTTAACCACTCCTCGGCCTCCGTTTGATTTTATCCAACGGTTTCTGCCTGTTGCATGAAAAAAAACTACCAAACAGAACGTGTTTATTCCTTTTTCGTTCATAGAAAGCAGATGCAAGGCCTCGAATCGCTCCAGCAGCAGCTCTTTCCCTCGAACAACACGCACAAGCGCCGAGCACAGCTTGCCCCGCCCTCCTCGCCGCGCTCAGCCAATCGCAACGCCCTCTGCTTCATTACGCGCGTATGATTGGTTGAAGACGCCGTCGTTTAAGGTAAAGCAGGAAGTAAGTTTGCTGGTCCATGAAGGAATGTGGCGTGGAAAAACGCGGGGTGCTAATAAAGCACAACACGACTAATCGATAAGCTGACCTGCTGCTATTGGGTTTAAAAAAATCATATAAAAGGTAATAATCATACGACCACCTTTATCCAATATGAAACCACGAGGTATTATGAATTAAGTCAGGTTTTGTCAGATAAGTTGATTTTACTAATTTATATAGTTTGTGGTTCAAGCTGTACACAGTCTGTAAGCTTTTTAGCAAAACACTTCTGGTAAAAGGTGAAGGCTTACGATGAAAACTGTATGTAATGGACGAAGGGGACAAAATGTCTGCCTGAACATAAAAGCTGCTGCATCTCTTCAAACAGATACCATTCATTGATTTCGAAGTGTTGCAAATAGTTTTTTTTATACAACTGAACTTGGTGAGAAATCACACTTGTTTGTGTGACCAGACTGTCTGAGCCGCCCAAAATATTTTTTTTTAGCCAATAAGAAAACGCTGGCTGCTTTTTAAACGTTCGGATTGGCTGATGTTTCTCTAGGGGGCGGGGTTTGAAGAATATGTGTCTTTGAATGAATGGTGGGTGGTCTTATTCCGTAATATCAATATGATATCTAATTAAGTTTCAGATTTTTAAATTTTTTTACATTTAATAGGCCTAATCAAAAATGATGATTGACTTAGAATTTAACGTAAACATCACACAAGGCCAATGTAATACATTTCACATTTAGGTAAATTGTCAGTGTGAAATGATTCGAGATGATTTTTCTACGGTGGCCGAGAAGTGCTAAACAAATCACAATTCTGAAAACAAAAGAACAAATTACAAACGCAAATGCAAATCTAAAAAACAAAATAACAATTCAGAAAGCACAACAACAATTCAGAAAACATCATAACAAGTCAGAAAACAGAATTATAACAATTGACTTGTTATAATGTTTTCTGAATTGTTGTTGTGCTCAGAATTGTGTTTCAGAATTGTGATTTGTTTAGCACTTCTCGGCCACCGTAGAAAAATCATCTCGAATCATTTCACACCCGGGTTCGATCCCGCCTTTTGCCGAACTTTTTTTCTCTCCCTTTTCAAATCTCGTATCACATCGTAAAGGCATTTATTTTCAATAAAAATTAAGGAAATAATCAAAAAGTTGAAAATAAATTATCGGTTAGGGTAGGTGTAGGGAGGGCTTTATTGTACCAATAAGGTGGCATCCATTTAATAATTAAAATTAAAATGATAAATTACACTCAATACGTTATTATTGCATACTGTTTTATAATGTACTACAATACTGAACTGCAGATAATTGCCACTATTTGCAACAAGTAGTATACTTGATAGTAGAAATCCTGCTATTTTAACATAGTGTAAATAGGTATTTGCAGTTAGTGTAAATAGAATCCATTGCTAATACGAGATTTGAAAAGGGAGAAAAAAAAAGTTCGGCAAAAGGCGGGATCGAACCCGGGTCGATCGCGTCAAAAAGCCAACTATACACGCTTATCCATCTGCACCACTGAAGATGATGATTTACAGCCACTTTTAACTAAATGTAAATAGACACCCCGTATTCTTTATTCCAGAGTAAGGGCAATTCATACAATACATTTAAACTGAGCTACTTTCATACCATCTCTGAACTTTCTACCACGACTCTGCTGTTCTTCGGCTGGTTCTTCACTGTATACGTTGATTGACAGATGTCTCGTCCAGTCAGCGGTGAGTAATCCCAAACCAATGCCGCTGTCTCAAACTATACCTACCTCTTCCGGTTTGCCTGATTTGTCATTGTGTTTTCTGACTTGTTCATTTGTTTTCGGATTTGTCGTTGCGTTTTCTGACTTGTTAAAATATTTTCTGAATTGTTGTTGTGTTTTCTGAATTGTTATTTTGTTTTTTAGACTTGCATTTGCGTTTGTAATTTGTTATTTTGTATTCAGAATTGTGATTTATTTTGCACTTCTCGGCCACCGTATTTTTCACTATTATTATGCTGTCTTTCTTTGAATTAGCAGTGTTAACTTAAAGGTCTATCCACCAATTCCTGGTTTGATGATTGGCCATTGTGATAAAAAAAAGTGTTTTTTGTGAATTGTTGTCAAAAAGTAAGTGTGTTTTCTGTGTAGTTTTTGTATGTGAATTAAAAGACCAGAACACTGAATACACCACTGCTGAATAATGTCCGGACACCTATACTTTGCTCACAATGGACTATTTTAATACATTTTGTTTTTAGAAAATTTAACAAATGATGTACAGTGAATGTATTTAAATAAAATTTATATTAAATATATTCATTCGTGGGACATCAAGACAAAGCTTTCAATCATCTAACTTACTCTTGGAGTATAGTTATATTATAACCGTCAATCTCAGGTTATATTGGGATTGTTAACACTCACATGTCATAGCATAGTATTGCAACCAAACATGAAATAAAGTCACATTTAGATCTATTCTGAATGAAATTGCATGCAGCCTGAATAACCGGCTGCCATTTCTTAGTTGTACAAGACCAACATGTTGAAAATGAAAAATTACTTTTGAATACCCAAATGCTAATTTCTTTCTGATGTCACGTGGTGCCAATTCACTCTCAAATGTGGATGTTCTGCAGATGTTTCTCATCGGCTCAGCAGCGATTCCTATGAATTATTTCAATTGTTTAAATGCTTTTAAAACAAACTGTATAATAAAACTCACAACATGTTAATTCACACAACAAAGTTGCATGCATTCTCAAGAAAAAAAGCAAATCAAAGCTCTTAAATCAGAGTACATTGGTAAGCGCTACAGTTTAAATCCATAGTACTACCTTCTGAAGGTCATTCCCCTGGTAAGAACGTGGTGAACGTGAAGGAAAAGTTCCACAGAGACTCATGAGGATAGATAACCAGCAGTACAACACTTACCAGCAACAGGTGATGCCTACACAAGGCTTTTTCATCCTAGTCAAGCAATACAGAAGTGGAGAGGTTAGCTAGATGTTGCTTAAATGAAAGTTCACAAGTGACACCGTTACTGAACTTAAAGGGTTAGTTCACCCAAAAATGAAAATTAGCCCATAAATTACTCGCCCTCAAGCCATCCTAGGTGTATATGACTTTCTTCATTCAGACGAATCCAGTCGGAGTTATATTAACAATTGTCTTTGATCTTTCAAGCTGTTTCATGCCACTCAGTGGGTGTTGCATGCATCAGTCCAAAAGAAGTTAAATAAAAAGCGCCCATCCATTAAAGAAAATGTCTCACACGGCTCCGGGGGGTGAACAAAGGCCTCCTGTAGCGAATCTATGCATTTTTGTAAGAAAAATAACCATATTCAAGACGTAGTAATCACTTTACTGTAGCTTGCGCTCACTGTTGTACACGGAAGCAGCTCCGCATGAGTAATTTATGGGCTAATTTTCATTTTTGGGTGAACTAACCCTTTAACTGAGCTAAATGATGACACTACTGTCGTCTGAAGAGCTGCTTTCCAGCTGTAATTAAATTAAATGCATAACTGATGAATTTCACACTGTTAATGTTTATTAAATGTGAAGCTGCTTTGAAGCAATCTTTACACTCTTTAAAATAAAGATTCCAAAGAGGGATGCTATAGAAGAACCATTTTGGGTTCCCCAAAGAACCATTCAGTGAACAGTTCTTAACCATTTTTTCTTAATAATCTTAAAAACCTTTTGAGCAATGAAAAGGTTCTAAACTCCTAAAAAAAAAGGTTATTTTCTGGCATCCATGGCTCCATGAAGAACCTCCGTGGAACCTTTCTATTCCACAAAAGGTTTAACATTTTAAAATGTTCTTCACACTTTGAAAAAATGGTTCTTTCACTGAAAGGTTCTTTGAGGAACCCAAAATTATTATTCTTTAGCATCGCTGTGAAAACCCTAATTTGAAATCTTTCTTTTTTTTTAAAAGATTGTATGGATGTTAAAATCTCCTTATGGAACCATTAATTCCAACAAAACACCTTTCTTTTTAGGAGTGCATTGCTAAATGGCTATATAAATGTGACTTGACCTCTACAGAAAGATTTTGAATAGAATTTGAATCTCCATCATTCATGGTTTTACACAACCCCTGCCCTTCACAGGTTCATTAATGAACTATTTAGCTAACTGTTGCTCTACCTTAGTGAGCAGGACCGTCAGGTGTGGATCTGGTGTGAACTCCAGACTGAAGCAGTGTGGAGAATTGTGCTTGTATGTTTCTACAGCAACAGCTCTGACAGGTGCGGCGCTCTTGTCTTCGTTCTCTGCGACTGGGCATTCTGGAGGTGATCTGAAATATCAGTGGATCAGCTTGCAGGGTGTTCATTTGACTCAAAAAGGGGTTATGTATGTATAAGCTTCTCACGGTGTTTGGGGGAGAACATGGGTCAGGGCAGTGAAATGAAGACAGGTCAGGGGTCGACTGGTCTGCGTCCCAGCAGGAGTTTGATCGTTGGAAATGTCAGTGTGCAGGAGCAGAGATATATTGACGGATGCTTTCGCTGCAGCCCCTGTGACAGGTTATGTTGGCATTAGTAGAAAGCAGTATCAGGACACCAGCCAAAAGTTGTTCATTCCTGTTGTTCAATGCATTTTCATTTCCCCTCTTGAAATTGAGAGCTTGACCAGAACATATTTCTGAAAGTCTGATATATATTTTATTAAAATACTTTTTTAAATTACAGCATATACTTTTAAAAACATTTTTGCTGAAATAAAATAAATAAAAATATTAAATAAAACAAAACTTGCCTTAGCAACTAACTGAAATAAGTTTACGTTGAAGCACTAAAATCACTTAGTACTTAGAAATCAAATAAAATAGAAATATTAGATGGAAAACGTAAGCTAAACTAAATTAGAAATGCTGTCTTTTCAATTAACTTCAAGCACTAAAATAAACAAAACCTAAAATAAAAATAAATTAAACCTAAATAGTAATATTATAAAAATACGAGAAAAAAAACGGAAAATATAAAAACCAAGGCTAATTCAAAATATTAATAGAAACCATAATAATAATAAATAAGTCTCGTACACACAAACCTTTCATGCCCAGCTGGCTGCCCAACATTGTGGCACTAATGGCAGTATTATCTGGGACGTCCCCTATAAATGCCAGAGGCACCAGAAAGGAAACATGAGCACTCCTCGTGGAAATATTTGTCCTATCTGAATGCTCCACCATTCGGGGAGAGTCTTCCTCCAGCGGTGCATCTGTGTCATTCAGATGTGTGCAGAACTTAAAACCAGCGACAGACCCCAGAACCCGGTCCCAGTCCTAGAAAACAAGCATATATGAGTGAGTCTATAAATAACTGCAAAATCCAATTATAGCAGTGATCATCATACTCACTACACTTATGTCAGGGTTCCTGATGTCGTGATCCTGAGAGTAAAGTCCAATGCAGATGAAAGTTATGGAGAGGATTAGCAGACTGAGGAAGAACACAACTACAGGAGGGTGTCGAGATACCTGAACTCTCAGGTTAGACACAGGCCTCCACTGACCCATAATGCACCAGGCCTGTGAGGTTTAAACCACGCCAAATATGTAATGCCTATATTCAGAATGGGATACTAGCTAACTACTTAAAAGAATAGCTCATCCGAAAATGGAAATGTTCAGCTAATTTGATAAAAAATAAAGTGACACAATAGGTATAATTCCATCTTATAGTGCCTAGGGTTTTAAAAAAGCAGTATAAAGCTACATTATATTATATGACCTAATATCATGTTTAGTTAATAATAATATCTTGGTGATAATTGTTTTTTCTTCTGACACACATTTTTAATTTCGTGTAAAAATGGCTTAACTTTTAGCTGTTTGACCAAGCATTAATTATAAATAATTCATTGTAATTACTGTAAATGTTACATAAAAATCGAGTGCTTTGCATTATGGGATGCAATCCCATTTAGTGTGTACTGTATACTACATATTTTAGCATATGTAGAATGCATTAAGTTCTATCTGGGTTCTTTGTGAACCCTGAAAAATGTGCTGCATACTGCATACAATAATAAAAGTAGTATGTCAGTATTGTTATTGACACCCTTTCTAAACTCATAGTTGCATAAAGTATGCACAGTCAGTTTAGTTCATGCCTTAACACATGAACTAGATTGTACAATCATAATAGGATCATATTATAAAGTTTACCCCATTACGTGCCTTTAATTACGTTCATGTATTGTAAGTTTGTCATGTAAATATTGAATTCCTCACAGGGTTGCCTTCAAGACAGCTATAATTCCAAAATAAAAGTCCCGCGGCGAAGACGCATGTATTGCAAATCTAACACATTTGAATTAAATCAAGATAAACACTGTGTTTTGTGCGACATATATTTTAAAGAATGCAATGTAAAGTCATTAAAACAGTATCAAACGCTTTATGTGTTGTGTAAAATAGGTAATAGTAGAAAAAAGAAGAAAACAAAACACCAGCCATGCATTAATAAAATCAAAATGAATGAAATGCAAATCGACTGTTTTAAATCAAATGTGAAATGTGGTCTGGATATATGGTACCTATTTTATAAGGAATTGATCATTTTCGGTTGAACGTTTCTGTCGGTCTTTTATTGTGTAAAGCAGAAAGCGGAAGCGCTGTCCGTCGCTTCCTCCTGCTGTCCTCCGTGCTCACTCCTGCTGTTTGAATGAGATCTTTTAATGATTAAATTCATATTCAGATACTTCAATTTGATAAAAAGCTGTTGAAAGGTGAGATTTTATTATTTAATTTCAGTGCGTCTTGTTTAAACACAACATGAATATCGTGTGTTTAAATCAACGCGCTGTTACTTTAACGAGAAGCTAACCTGATAGCACATTTTACTAATATATATATATATATAACTTACAAAAGCAATATTAATATTAATTAAGAAGCGTAAAGTCTGTATTTGATATTTAAAACACGTTTGACTTCTTACTCAAAAGCAGAATAATGTTATTTTTAGCATTATTTATTATTTATTTTGAATTGGCTTTTATTTTTCTGTTTTCATTTAAATTGAGTTTTTGTTTTTTAAATATGTTTTTTTAATATTTCAATTTAGCTTTAAATTATTTTTATTTCCGTTTTTAAGTTTCGTTTTTTTCTCACAATATTTCTATTTGATTTTATTTCATCTTTATTTAAATGACTGAAAACGATTATACAATAACAGCACCAGCAGATACAGTTAAACATAAAAAAATAATTGCATATAAATAGTCTGTGAGAGTAACTTAGGAGTGAACTTCCTCCGTCACATTCATAAAATATAATATGATCGTAATATATGAAAGCACTTTCCCCCAGAGAGTAAAGTTTGGATGCAATTTGAGATTACAGTAAAACAAATCAAAACTCACAACTGTACATTTTTAAATGGGCTTGTGATTTCATTTATGATCATTCTGATTTCTTTCATATTTCAGTCATGTCCTCAGACGCTGTGAAGAAGAGAAAGCCGAAGGTCATCCGAAATGAAACGGGAACTCCGGAGACCAAGCGAGGTCGAGCAGAAGGCGATCAGGTGAGTATCTCTGATCTGAAATGCATTGAAAAGCTCAAACCGATTGTGTTAGTGCTGTTTGTGATGTGATTGCAGCAGAGCAGTACATTAACCCTCAAATCATTCTTCTTTTCTTATAACTCTCATATCCATGTGCAGCTGAGTGCAGTCAGTTCACATGTCAAGTTCAGGAAGGTCAGGTTGAGGCAGGTGCAGGTACCATCCAGCATGCTCCACTCATTTAGGCTTCAGGGCGTATTACAGAAAGTTTCTTATCTTGGGTCATAACTTAAGGTGTGATATGCTAAATTAGGATTCGTATTACAGAAGCAAATCTGAACTTGATTTGGAAATCTTATCCTATCTTACAAAATCGTTTCTTATCTTTAGTTAGGAAATCTTAAATTGCATTATCAAGCTCGACAATCCACTCTCAAGCAACCAACACCTATAAGTGTTTTTAACAGAAAACGGAAAAAGATTTTTTTTTTTATACAATACACTGAATATTTTTGACAATAAAGGACTTCTGAAGAGATGGAAGGAGCATACTGGTGGCAGTAAATAATCATCTTTTGCTGCTGCTGATGAGGTAAACAAAATAATAGAAGCTAGCTACTAGGGTTGCACGATTAATCAAATGCGATTGTCATGCGCATTTTGTTAAAAAAGCCGGTTCTGTAATCAGCAGTAAATCATCATCACGTGCTTTCAGATGGAGCAGCATTTACTACACATAGCCGTAGTTTACTGACAAGTTACGCAAAAAATTTTTTATTGCACAACTCTGAAATCGAAGAAATATAAAAAAAATTTTTTATAATTTTTTTTTTTTTTTATGTTTATTGTATGTCTGCAGCAACATGTAGTCCATAACAATTGTCCTCTTGAGGACTATAAAGTATACTACTACTACTACTACTACTAAATCAATCTCGACGCAATCATTTGAATTTGTGTACATTCACAATAAAAACAAATCTTTGTGCTTTTGTAAAATAAGCCTAAAGAAGAATAGGATGCCGCTTTCTGCCGTCTTGGTTTCCTTTCACGCAGCATAAAAATTAACCGAAACTCTGAATACTAGGCTACTTGTTTTTCTTTCGTTTTCTTAATTTATTATTTAAGTAAAAATGTTTCTCGTATAGGCCTATTTATCGTTATATATATAGGCCTATAGCTCAGCTTTATTATGTTTTTCTCCGCTTGCAGAAGCGCTGCAGGTGCGTGATGGGATGCATGTGAATCCTCATGTTCTGTTGTATGCTGCTTTTTGCGCATGTAAAATGAATCCCCGGGAAACAAATGTTAGTATTTTTTTAACAGGTCACAGACACGTATCCTTTCTAATTTAATTAAATTCACATTTAAAATAATCTTGTCGGTTAACGGTTAATAATCGGTTAACAAACGTCGGTTAGGAAAAATAACCAAAATGAGCATCCCTAATCAAAAAAAGAGACTTTCTACCATTAAACATCTCCGTTCTACATTTTCAATTATTAATAAATGTAATACCATTGTTTGACAGTGCAATTGTACGCGTTTTTTCCGTTAGCTATCAAATCATTTTGAAGTTAGGACAGCTGTGGGGTTGTCCTAAAGTTAAGACGGTTGTTAGGATTCTTTGTCAAGTTAGGAGGTTTCTGTAATACCCCCTTGCTATCTGTATTTAAGATAAGATAACACACTTAGGAAACGCTGTTCTGTATTAGCTTTTGTCCTGAATGTGGTCCTAGCTGAAATTACCATGGCTACCAAATAGATAAGATTTTAAAGTTAGGATCGTTCTGTAATACGCCCCCAGATGTCTTTATTTCTTGAGTTGTGTTCAGATGAGTTTCAGTGAGCAGATATGTTGATGTGAGACTCATGTGGCATGTGTACATAGGTCACGTATCCAGCCGGACCTCATCTTATCGGACAGAGGAAGCTGTTTACAGCAAAGACTCAGGTTCCCGTGAGATCTTTCTGTCTGTCTCTCTCTCTCTCTCTGACAGCTGAAGGATCCAAAATGAACACTTATCAATCAAACAATATAAAAATTGTAATTTGGACATTTTATTTCACGACTTGCAAGGGATAATGTTGAATGTAAGAATTATATTCAGTTTGAAAGTTAAATAATAATTATTATTATTATTTCTGACATTATTATTGTAAATCATTTTAACTTGTAATATAATTTTATATAAATAAAATATAAATTAATATAAAAAATGAGAAATAGTTGCCTAAAGTCAATATGCTGTTTAGTATGGAAGCCTGTTTCTGCCACTTAAAATGACTTTTTATCTCACAATTGCGTGATATAAACTCACATTTGTGAGTTAAAAAGTCATAATTGTGAGATATAAACTCGCAATTCTGAGAACATATCAGTCCCCCCCTCAAAATTGGACTTTAACTCGTTATGTTAAAAAACAATTGCGAAGTTTATATCAAGCAATTCTGAACTTATAACTCGCAATTGCGAGAAAAAAAGCAATTCTCGCAATTCTGATTTTATATCTCGCAATTCTGATTAATTTTATATCTCACAGTTGTGAGTTTATATCACGGAACTCTATGAAAAAAAAAAAGTCAGAATTGTGAGATTAAAAAAAAACGGGCTTCCATAGTTTAGCATCATTAAAACAAAAAAAAATTATAATAAAAATAATACTATTATTAGTTGTAGTAATAGCAATAATGATTATTATTATAAGTGTTTTTAAATGTATAATAGTAGTTATATAATAATAAGCATTATTGTTATAAAAAAATATGTGCTGTGATTGACAAATCAGAATCAAGTATTCATCAAGTATTCCAGAGAGCTGTGTAATTTAAGGTTAATTAAACTCGCCCACCATTAGCAGGTCGTTTTGGATCCTATTAAATCATAAATAAATGCAATTTTGGATATCCTGCTCTACTGTCGACACCTTTTCTGTTGCACTTTCGGGCGAGGAGGTTCACATCTCACAGTTTTGTAATCTCATCCCATTAGAAAGTATGTGATTGGCGCACAACTGTTAGGCAGGGTTGTGTGTGTGTCATCTGGTCACTCACTGTGTGTGTGTTCCTCAGGACGTCCGTGTGTATAATGAGGAGGTGGAGTTGGAGGCCAGGGACCCGCAGCAGGACTACATGCTGTATAAGGACACGTGTGCCGCTCTGGCCAAACTGATGGCGGAAATCCAGGAGCTGAAAGCCGGCGGTGCGAAAGTCGGAGTGAGTTTCACATTTGCTATGTGACAGAAAATGGAGGTGAATGAATGAAGCTGACATTTGTTTTTTGCGTCCTAGAGCGTGGAGATCGAGGAGAGACGCACACAGTGCAGCGTTCATTTCATTACCCTGAAGAAACTCAACCGCCTGGCGCACATGCGACTGAAGAAAGGCCGAGACCAGACACATGAGGTGAACACACACATTGTCTCGAGTTCAGGTGAGTTTTACAATGCATTTCCAAGCCTTGAAATGTCATGGAAATGGACATTTCTAGAGTGAATAAACATTTTTCTAATCAGGCTCAGCTATAAAAATATGTAATCTGCTAGAATACTATTGATTTATTATTGTTCTTTGTTTCAGGTCTCAGCATGAGGAGATTGAGTTGGTCAGTGAAGAGGAGTTTTTTCAGGAGGCTCCGGCTGAGATCTCACGCCCTCATGTCACCCGCGATGACCAACACCAGCTCACGCTCGCCCGCCTGGACTGGGAACTAGAGCAGAGGAAGAGGTAAGACACACCAACAACTCTCTATTAGCCTCTAAATCCTGACCAGGAGATGTTAAGATGATGTTGTTCCATGCTGCAGGTTGGCGGAGCAGTATAAGATGTCTCTGGCCAGAAAGGAGAAGATACAGAAAGCCATTGAGCAGAAGAGAGAATATCTGAGCAGCCTTCAACCTGGACTGCAAAACATCATGCAGGTGAAACACTAGATTGGCACAAATACACTATTGGTCAGAAGTGCTCATCAATCCTACATTTATTTGAATAAAAAGTAAAAACAGTCATTTTTTTTATATTATTGCAGTTTAAAATAAATGTTTTCTATTTGAATATAATTTAAAATGTAATTTATTCTTGTGATCAAAGCTGTATTTTCAGCATCATTCCTCCAGTCTTCAGTGTCACATGATCTTCAGAAATCATTTGAATATGCGGATTTGCTGCTCAAGAAACATTTCTTATTAATGTTGAAAATAGTTGTGCCGCTTAATCTTTTTGTGTAAACGGTGATACACAACCGTTCAAAAGTTTGGAGTAAGTAAGATTTAAAGAGAAAAAAAATTATTATAATATTTTTATTCCGCAGGGATGCATTTTATTAATCAAAAGTGACTGTAAAGACATTTATAATGTAATAAAAGATTTTTAATAAATTCTGCTCTGTTGAACTTTCTATTTATTGATGAATCCTGAAAAAATGTGTCACAAAAATATTAATCAGCAAAAACTGTTTTCAATATTGATAACAGTATGAAGTGTTTCTTGAGCAGCAAATCAGAATATTATATTAATCATCTGACATTGAAGACTGGAGTAATGATACTGAAAATTCAGCTTTACATCACTGGAATAAATTACATTTAATATATATATATTTTTAAATATTTTTTATTTGTAGTATTTCATTATTACTGTTTTCACTGTATTTTTGAAAAAAAAAAAATTTATGCAGCCTTAGTGAGCAGAAAAGACTTCTTTAAAAAAAAAAAAAACTTTATTATTACAATCTTTTGACCTGTAGTGCTGCGCAGTTATGCCAAGTTCACACTACAGGATTTTAAGCCCGATTTGCAAGTTAACGAGCTCGCCGACAAGTCAGGCTGCGATCGGTGGAAAATCAGCGGGTGATCAGAGCTCACCAATCTTTATGTGTGAACTACTCAACAATGCATCAAAGAAGCTCACCGACACCAAACAAATATCTAGCATGCTAAATATCTGGACCGGTCGGCCGACTCAACATCCCGTGGTGTCAGGTGTCATGACGAGCTACAGCCAATGAGAGAGCAAGGCATGGGTTGAGGACAGAGGAAGAAAAACGAGATGGTCCTCACTGCAGAACACAAGATCCAGGGGGCGTGGTTGGAACCAGATCCAACTCCTACCGCCTTACATATACCTAAACCCACCCATCTCCACCCCTAAACCTACCAGTCTCGACCCCCTAGATGTGGATCCAACCACGCCCCCTGGATCTTGTGTTCTGCAGTGAGGAGCTACTGAGAACAGCAGCAGCAACACGGCTTTAAGAAAAGTGTGGACTCAATACATTTTTCAGAACAGATCATTCCCAACAGATTTGCATTTTCAAATAAACCGCTCCTGTTTCACTTGTTTCATGTAGTGCAAACACCACAATGACTTCAAGACAGACAGCAAGTCCTGTAGTCTGAACAGCACAGCGATCTGCTTACGTGTAAAGTCGTGGAGTGTGAACTAGGCTTTAGACAGGAAGAGACTGACTGACGGATCTCTCTCTTGTGCAGGCGTCTCTCCCAGTGCAGGAGTATCTGGCGATACCATTTGAGCACATGCAGAAGCAGGCCGAGGTCTCCCGCCACCTGCCGCCCCCTCTGTACGTGCTGTTGGTCCAGGCGGGTGCGTACGGACAGGCTTGCGGTAAGACTCGCATCTTGATTCTCAGCGGCGCCTGCATTCCTGATGAATCCTGGTTTATGAGATCATGCAATTATGCGTTTCAGACAAAAACCTGTCTGTGAGCATCAGTGGAGATGTGGATGAGGCCAAAGCTCTCTCCAGGCCCCCGGAGGACTCGCAAGGTACCGCTGTGTGTTTGCTTTGAGTCGGACGAGAGTGTGATCAGTAGGGCTGTCAAAATGGCTGAAAAACTCAATTCAAATTTTGTACTTAAATATTACCAAAATTCGAATTATATTCTAATTTAAAATGCATAATTTCAGTTAGGGTGAAGAAAAGCTTTTGGCTTCTCTTCTGAGGCCACAAGAGGGCGCATCGAGCAAAATATTACTAATGCACGTTTATTCAAAGCATAAGATAACATGACTATCTGTGAAAAAAGTGCATAATGTTTAAAATAATGTTTATAAACCAGTTATAATTAATGAAGTTGCTTAAACAACTATAAACAAAACAGCATCATGTATGTATGCATAGTTTAATACAAAGGGCCGAAAGCCAATCACACAAGAGTACATTTTTCATTTAAAAACACGAGTTGCAGTGGAATGGGGAAATAAAGTCTCGAGATATGTTTTTTCAAAGTTGAACTTGCATTAATTTTATATAGCTTTCTAAACATGTGGCTCTTTTGTGCGAGACGCGAGTGCAACGGTGATAGATGTCCCTCTAGAAAATGCTCTAAATATGCATTCTGTGTAAATGGCTTGATGTTCTCTTTTCCCGCAATATTTGTAATTAACAACACAGCAGCGCCGCATCTAGTGGCTACAACTGGATAGACTAACAAAAACATTAAAATGCAATCACACTTACATCGTCATCACATCTCGTGCGCCACTGATAATGCTGCCTCCTTAACGCACACCTAAAATTGTGGATTTTTATTTTAAATTTGACGAATATTTGAAATTAAAAAATTGTTGACAGCCCTAGTGATCAGTGGGGTCTTATGTTTTGTGTGTTTTGGTCTCAGATGATGAAAGTGATTCAGATGCTGAAGAGGAGCAACAGAACACAGTCAGACTCCATTTTAATCTTCTTCTCCAGTTCATTATCTCATCTCATTAAATAGTTTGTGAGCTAATGCACTCATTTTCCGTCTCTCTCTGTTCAGAAGCGCCGGCGGCCGACTGTAGGTGTTCAACTGGATGACAAGCGTAAAGAGATGCTGAGACGCCACCCTCTCTCGCTCTGCGTGGACCTCAAGTGCAAAGGTGTGTGAAACCATAAATAGATATAGTTGCTCACAAAGGCTGTACAAAATCACATCAAAAATAGAATAAAAACATTAAATTGTGAAATATTATTACAATCTAAAATAACTTTTATATTTGAATATATTTTAAAATATAATTTATTCCTGTGTTAGAAAGCTACATTTTCAGCATCATGTCAGTCTTCAGTGTCACATGATCCTTCTGAAATCATTCTAATATCATTTGCTGCTCAAGAAACATTTATTATTATTATCAATGTTGAAAAGAGTTGTGCTGCTTCATATTTTTGTGGAAATTCTGATCCAGTTTTTCATGATTCATAAATGAACAGAAAATTGAAAAGAATGGCATTTCTTTACTGTCACTTCTGATCAATTTAGTGCATCCTTGCTGAATAAGATTATTAATGTAAAAAATGTACTGACCCCAAACTTTTGAACAGTAGTGTAAATTAGGTTATTAGGATTTTATTTATTTTTTTATGAATGCTTTATGTGAATATAACAAAGTAAATAATTTGAATAAATACAATATAAATGAATAATTTGTTATATTGGAAGTCATATTTTGTGTGTCAGATATAAAAAGATTTGTTTGTAATATTTAAAAAATGATAATGGTTATTTGTGACCCTGCAGCACAAAAGCAGTGTTAAGTCGCTGGGGTATATTTGTAGCAATAGCCAACAATACATTGTATGAGTCACAATTATAGATTTTTCTTTTATGCCAAAAATCATTAGGATATTAAGTAAAGATCATGTTCCATGAAGATATTTAGTAAATTTCCTACTGTAAATATATCAAAACTTAATGTTTGATTAGTAATATGCATTGCTAAGAACTTCATTTGGACAACTTTAAAGATGATTTTCTCAATATTTAGATTTTTTTGCACCCTCAGATTCCAGATTTTCAAATAGTTGTATCTCAGCCAAATATTGTCCGATCCTAACAAACCATACATCAATGGAAAGCTTATTTATTCAGCTTTTGTGGTCTAGGGTCACATATATGCAATTAAATGTATAGCCCTCTTAAATAGGTCAAATGTAATTAGCTTTTTTCTTAAGATTTATTGTAATTAGTAATTTGATATAATTATGTAGTTAGCCTTTTTCATCAGTACTTGTATTATCTTTCTCCAGACGGCAGCGTCCTGCATCTGTTTTTCTATTATCTCATGAATCTCAACATTCTGACTGTGAAGACCAAAGTTTCCACCACTACAGATCTGTCCGGAGCCGTCAGCGCTGGGTCAGTGCAGCTGCATCAAAACCAAACCTAAATCAAAAGCTTGCACAGTTAGTGTGGTTGTTTGTTTTCTAGCACCATTTATGCTTCTGTCACAGAGAGCTGCTGAACTCCGAGAGTCTGCTGAACTGTCTTTATGCGTCTGATCACGGCAAAGAGACGCCCAACCCTGCCAACCGCTACCAGTTTGATAAAGTCGGGTAAGGTTGACGTCTCCACTTTAGTAGTAACACTGACATAATTAACTAAATGATGGTTTTATGCAGAAATTTCATTAATGGGCATTTTTTAAAAATGTTTTTACTTGGAAAATTGTAGACTTTGTACCAAATATAAAACTGAAAGAGCTTCAATTGCTACTTTATGATTTTTGTACTATATTTGCTGTGTGAATATTAAATTATTATGTATAATTAATAAATAATACATCATTTATAATTAATCAATTATAATGTAATATTTTTTCTTTATTTTCTTTATGATTTTAGTTTCTAATGAAAAAGCCTTTGCTTTTGAAATTGCATTAAATAATAAATGTAATAAAATGTCATTTTCTGTGCAGAATCACTACGTTTGCGGATTATGTGTCAGATCTCGGACATCCGTATGTTTGGATGCAGAAACTGGGTGGCCTGCAGTTCTCGTCTGATGTGTGTATTACATTATGCAATGATTTTATTATTATTTTCTTTTTTTATAACGTTTTGCATTGGTGTTTTTGTTAAACTATTTTTATGCTGTGCTTGTAAATATGAGTCTTGAATGCACAATATATCTCCGATCATATCAACGTTTCCAAAAATCACGTTTCTGCTGGTCTTCAAAAGGTCTTAGAAAGTCATAATTCGCACATCCACAGATTACGGACTTAAAACGCTCTTAAATCGGAGCAGAAAGTCTCCATAAAGTCATGGCTTTAAGTGTTGTATGTACTTCCTCAGTATTTTAGTTTTTTCGCAATACAAATATCTAAATATCATTAAATCAAGATGCAGTTACATGAGATGCAAAATAAAGATATGAAGTCTTGTTTTCCAAGCAACTGAACAAAATTAAGTGAGTTTGTTGAAATCAAGAACAAATATCTGTCAGTGGGTTATGAAAGCGTGTTTTCCCTTTAAATTAAGTAGATTTTTTTTCTGAGCTCATTTGCAGATATTTGTTCTTAATCATAAACATAACTTTGATCAAATTCTCAAAAAAACAAGACATCATTTTGCTCATTATTATGCATGAGTCTTTAGACATTTGCACTGGAAACAAGACAAAAATACTGAGAAAGAACGTCACTATTTCAGTGTGATCAGGAGTAAAACTTCTATCCATACTTTTTTATTATTGACGTCAGTGTAAAGTGGGCAGTGTTGTAATGTCATGAAGCGTGTTCGTTTCAGTCGGCGCTGACAGGCAGCGCTCTGAGCGCCAGTCACATGGAGAGGACCATGAAACTGCTGCGAGGAAGACTGCAGGCTCGACTGGCCCTACACAAACAGTTCAGCTCACTGGGTATGAGACAACCAGACTTTCACTCTAGTATTTGTCTTGCATTGCTTCACAGTTACTGAGGTTTGTTTATGTGGTTGCTAAGGTATTCTGGGTGGTTGCCAGGTGGTTGTTTACTGGCTGAGGTCAACAGACCATATGTGACTCTGGACCACAAAACCAGTCATAAGGTCAATGAAATTGAGTGAAACTGAATAAATAAGCTTTCCATTGATGTATGGTTTGTTTAGGATAGGGCAATATTTGGTCGAGATACAACTATTTGAAAATCTGGAATCTGAGCGTGCAAAAAAATCTAAACATTGAGAAAATCTCTTTTAAAGATGTCCAAATGAAGTCCTTAGCAATGCATATCATAATGATAATACATGATATATTTACGGTAGGAAATGTACAAAATATCTTCATGGAACATGATCTTTACTTAATATCCTAATAATTTTTGGCATAAAAGGAAAATCTATAATTTTGACTCATACAATGTATTTTTGGCTATTGCTAGAAATATACCCCAGCGACTTAACACTGCTTTTGTGCTGCAGGGTCACATATTAAAGCCTTGTTCAGAGTCAGACTGTCAGTCCAAATCCGATTTTTGTTCATATTGACTGTCCACACTGTGTATCGCAACTGCTCAGTTCGTTTGACTCGATATCTGCATCGTTTCTATGGCAATGACGATGTGTTGGTATGTCTGTGCTAAAAACAACAATAAGAGCAATACAGATGTTGTCTTACAACATGCTGCCGTCACGATGGATTATAATATTACTTCAGTATGTTTTCTACAAACAGCATCTAACGTGTTTACTGTTTACGTGACGTGAGAACGTAAAAAAGCTACGCAAAATCCGATCTGAGCGGTCAGACTGAAACGCATTTCCAGAAATTAAATTTGAATAGGATTTCAAACCACATATGAATGTAGCTTGAAACGGATTTGCAAAAATCGTTGCCGTTCAGATGCACGATTTGGGCTGACAGTCTGAACGAGGCTTAAGAAACAAGATAAACTCAGAAAATGTGTGTTTAGTCAATAAATATGCATTATTATATACATACACTTCACAAAAATATGAAGCAGCACAACTGTTTTCAGATAACAAGAAATGTTTCTGAGCATCAGATCAGCATATCAGAATGATTTCTGAAGATCATGTGACACTGAAGACTGGAGTAATGATGCTGAACATTCAGCTTTGATCACGGGAATAAATTACATTTTAAAATGTATTCAGATAGAATAGTTATTTTTATTATTATTACTGTGTTTTTCATCAAATGAATGCAGCTTTAATAAATATATTAATTGAACCATGATGCTTTTGGTTGTTGCTGTCTGTTTAGTTTGTTGCGTTAACAATGCAATGGGTTTGTTCTGTTCCAGAGCACAGCATCATACCTGTCTCCAGCGAGTGCCAACATCTGTTTCCTGCTAAAGTGGTTTCCGGTCTCATGCGCTGGACCATGATGAGCCACCAGGAATTCACTGTATGTTTCTTCCAGTCTTCTCTTTCGAATAGGGATGTTTAGCATCTCACATTGACATCATGTAGTGCATATTTGCTTTCCATTCAATTGGTTTCTTGAGTGAAAAGCAGTATCTCGGTGTACTTTGGTTGTTGTTCAACAGGAGCTGGGCTTCGTGCAGCATGTGTTGAAGGCCGGCCTGGTGCATGAGACCGATCTGTTCTTCATGGCGGTTGTAGAGAGAGGAACAGGTGGGAACTGTGCTCTTGTGTCAGACTCTTCACTGTCGACATGTCTGGTTTGCAGCTTCTTCTGGCCTAAAATCGCCCGCTTGGACAGGAAGAGACCATCTGACTGACATGTTCAGTGGTCATCCACTGTTTTTATGTGATGTTTAGAGTGGCACGTAAATCTGAAATCAGTAATATCTCGTTTACTTGCTACTAGGTATCTCAAATCAAAGTCTTGGACATCTTTCCGAGCAGTGTTTTTATTAACTAAAACTATAAAAAATCTATTAAAACTATTTAAAAGGTTTTGTTAATTGAAATATAGTATTAATATTTGATGAAAAATGTAAAAAAAACTTAAACATTTAAAAATGTTGCATTGAAAGTTTGACAGATTAAAACCTTAAAAAATGTAATTGCTTTAAAATATAAAGTTATTTTATTTCAGCTAGTAAAACTAAATAAACTGAAAACAAAAACTTAAAAATTATATAGACCTATTTAAAAATAAATAATAAAAATGGCAAAACACTACAGAATTACTAAACATTTAATTAAGGTTAAAATGAAAACAGAATTCTCAGAATTCAGAATTCAAAAGTTAGTATATCAATAGTATATCAATAATACTAAAATAATACTGTTGCATTGGCAACTAAATGAAATAAAATAAGTTAAACTACTAAAATTACTGAAATAAAAATTAAAGCTAAATAGAACTAAAAAACCTAATAAATAGGACAAAAGCACATAAAATTACTAAAAGCAAAAAATATATATAAAAAAATCAAATTAAAAATATTAACAGCTATAATAGCATATTAATTATATTAAAATAACACCGTTGCATTGTCAATGAAATTCTAAACGAAATAAAATTTCATGTTAAAAAATGTATTTTTTTAATCAAGGCTAAATAAAACAAAAAAACATATTCAGTATATTAATAAATACAATAATATTGTATAAACATTGCTAAAGTAACACCGTTTCAGAGATTCAGTGACGTGAGCATCATAAATTCCACAGTCATGGAAATGTTTGATGACATAACTCTGTCTTTGGTTCTCTCAGCTCGTCTGCTGGCCGCTGTGGTGATGAACCCGCGTTACCCTGAGGTCGCGCCGCTCTTCTCTTTCTCTCTGCACTGGAAAGGAGAGCGCAGCGGGCGCACTGATGATAACCTGCGGGTAAGAGCCTTACAGCTGCAGTGTGTGCACAGCTGCTCAGGTGTATTCAGTGTGAAATTATTCTCTAAATGATGTGGTTGTCATGCGCAGGCGATGGAGAGCGAGGTGAACGTGTTCCGCTCCGAGCTGCAGGGGCCACGCCCGGGTCTCCAGCTCCTGACCAATCAGATCCAGCGCTTGTGTGTGTGTCTGGATGTGTATCTGGAGACGGAGAGTCAAGTGTGTGACGGCTCTGAGGGACCCAAGGAGTTTCCCAGAGAGAAGATGTGCTTGCGCACTGCCAGGTAACACACTAGATCTGCTTTAACCATACTGCTGTTCAAAAGTTTAGGATGAATAAGATTTTTAATGTGTTTTAAAGAAGTCTCTTCTGCTCACCAAGGCTGGATTTATTTGACCAAAAATACAGAAAAAACAATAATATTGTAAAATATTATTACCATTTTAAAATAATGGGTTTCTATTTTAATGTACTTTCAAATGTAATTTATTCCTGTGATGCAAAGCTGAATTTTCAGCATCATTACTCAGTCTTCAGCGTCACATGATCCTTCAGAAATCATTCTAATATGCTGATTTATTATCAATGTTGGAAACAGTTGTGCTGCTTAACATATGTGAGACCCTGGACCACAAAGCCAGTCATAAGGGTCAATTTTTTTGGAATTGAGATTTATACATCATCTGAAAGCTGAATAAATAAGCTTTTTTTGTTTTGTTAGGATAGAACAATATTTGGCCGAGATACAACTATTTGAAAATCTGGAATCTGAGGGTGCAAAAAAATCTAAATATTGAGAAAATCATCTTTAAAGTTGTCCAAATGAAGTTCTTAGCAATGCATATTACTAATCAAACATTAAGTTTTGATATATTTACGGTAGGAGATTTACTAAATATCTTCATGGAACATGATCTTTACTTAATATCCTAATGATTTTTGGCATAAAAGAAAAATCAATAATTTTGACCCATACAATGTATTGTTGGCTATTGCTACAAATATACGACTTAAGACTGCTTTTGTGCTCCAGGGTCACAAATATATATATTTTTGTAACCTGTGATACTTGTCAGGATTCTTTGATGAATAAAGTTTAAAAAAAACTTTTCTAACAATATAAGTCTTTATTATCAATTTAACACATCTTTACTTTTGAATGGTAGTGTATATTATTACAAAATATTTCTATTTTGAATAAATGCTGTTCTTGTTAATCAAAGAATCCTGAAAAAAGTATCACAGGTTCCAAAAAATATTATGCCGCAAAACTGTAATAAATCAGCATTTAAGAATGATTTCTGAAGGATCATGTGACACTGAAGACTGCAGTGATGCTGATGAAAATTCAGCTTTGCATCACAGGAATAAACTATATTTTAAAGTATATTAAAATAGAAAAACATTATTTTAAATTGCAATAATATTTCACAA
>NW_015505938.1:244875-245932 GCF_001515645.1 Sinocyclocheilus grahami
AATGTTTTACATTTTTTATTACATTTATAATTTGGATTATTTTATTATATAATTACAGTATATACACATTTATACACACATAAACATACTGTATATATACATATATGTATGCAGTCACGTGTTTTCCTTTTTTTTTTCTTTTTTTCTTTTTTTTTTTACATGCATTCCTACTTTTCCATGTAAACAAAAAATTACCTAAAACAATAAGTAATTTATTAGAGACTCTTATTTTGAAATCCACGATGGTTCGTGGTCACGTGACAGTAAATAATGCACACAGTCTGTCAAACCTGTATGTGCACACATATCACCTCTGCTGAAGATCATGAACTTTTATATCGCAGATTAAACATATTAGGCACATATCGGGTGATTGGATTTACTGCAGGGGATAAAATCAACAACTTTTTTTATTTTGACCCTCTCGTGCAGCACAGGTGCATTTAATGTTGCATTTGAGTCCCATTAAGATGAATAAGATGCAGGGGCTCCAGAAACAACCCTAAATATTTCTTCATTGATACTGTGGTGGTACCATAGTAACGTGTTGATATCAAATGCTTTCTGATTATTAAAATCTGTCTATGATGTTCCTCAGACAGCAGAAGAGCTGAAATGAGAGCAGATTTGACTTTTCTGCACGTTTGATTGCTGCTTCCTGTAGTCAGAGGCACATTATCAAAGACCGATGCCAGAAAAGCCAGTAAGATCCAGGAGGCTGAGGTGAGACTACTGTCTGCAGCTGAGACCAGTTTTACACCGCTTTATCAACAGCTGTGGTGTAAGTGCTAACACTGCTGAATGTGTGCTCCTGTGTCTGAAGGTGACAGTGGCTGATCATCCGGTGCAGGATCGGGGTCTGCTGGTGACGGACCCTCAGTGGCGGGACATCGTGAGAGAGAAGAAGAGGTTCTGTCCTCAGTGTGTGTCCATGTGACACTTGAAAGGAGCTGTGCTGGGATACATCACACCTGTGAGCCACACAGCGTCTGTCTTGTCTGTCCTTTTACCTGTCGTTCTTTCTGTTTCTCAAACCTTCTATCTATCTATCTATCTA
>NW_015505938.1:245942-251170 GCF_001515645.1 Sinocyclocheilus grahami
GCTTCTTCTGGCCTAAAATCGCCCGCTTGGACAGGAAGAGACCATTTGACTGACATGTTCAGTGGTCATCCACAGTTTTTATGTGATGTTTAGAGTGGCACGTAAATCTGAAATCAGTAATATCTCGTTTACTTGCTACTAGGTATCTCAAATCAAAGTCTTGGACATCTTTCCGAGCAGTTTTTTTATTAACTAAAACTATTAAAAATCTATTAAAACTATTTAAAAGGTTTTGTTAATTGAAATAAAGTATTAATATTTGATGAAAAATGTAAACATTTTTGCATTGAATGTTGCATTGAAAGGTTGACAGATTAAAACCTTAAAAAATTTAATTGCTTTAAAATATAAAGTTATTTTATTTCAGCTAGTAAAACTAAATAAACTGAAACCAAAAACTTTAAAATAAATAAATAATAAAAATGGCAAAACACTACAAAATTACTAAACATTTAATTAAGGTTCAAATGAAAACAGAATTCTTAAAATTCATAATTTGATCAAAAGTTAGTATATCAATAATACTAAAATAATACTGTTGCATTGACAACTAAATAAAATAAAATAAGTTAAACTACTAAAATTACTGAAATAAAAATGAAAGCTAAATAGAACTAAAAAACCTAATAAATAGGACAAAAGCACATAAAATTACTAAAAGCAAAAAATATATTTAAAAAAATCAAATTAAAAATCTTAACTATAATAGCATATTTATTATATTAAAATAACACCGTTGTATTGTCAATGAAATTCTAAACGAAATAAAATAGATTTAATTTGAAGTACTACAATTACTAAACCTAAAGTAAATTTTTTTAAACTTTAGGTTTAGTAATTGTAGTACTTCAAATTAAATTTATTTTATTTCGTTTAGAATTTCATGTTAAAAAATTATTTTTTTTATTAAGGCTAAATAAAACAAAAAACGTATTCAGTATATGAATAAATACTATAATATTGTATAAACATTGCTAAAGTAACACCGTTTCAGAGATTCAGTGACGTGAGCATCATAAATTCCACAGTCATGGAAATGTTTGATGACATAACTCTGTCTTTGGTTCTCTCAGCTCGTCTGCTGGCCGCTGTGGTGATGAACCCGCGTTACCCTGAGGTCGCGCCGCTCTTCTCTTTCTCTCTGCACTGGAAAGGAGAGCGCAGCGGGCGCACTGATGATAACCTGCGGGTAAGAGCCTTACAGCTGCAGCGTGTGCACAGCTGCTCAGGTGTAATTATTCTCTTTATGCGCAGGCGATGGAGAGCGAGGTGAACGTGTTCCGCTCCGAGCTGCAGGGGCCACGCCCGGGTCTCCAGCTCCTGACCAATCAGATCCAGCGCTTGTGTGTGTGTCTGGATGTGTATCTGGAGACGGAGAGTCAAGTGTGTGACGGCTCTGAGGGACCCAAGGAGTTTCCCAGAGAGAAGATGTGCTTGCGCACTGCCAGGTAACACTAGACCTGTTTTAACCACACTGCTGTTCAAAAGTTTGGGATGAATAAGATTTTTAATGTGTTTTAAAGAAGTCTCTTGTGCTCGCCAAGGCTGGATTTATTTGACCAAAAATACAGAAAAAACAATAATATTGTAAAATATTATTACTATTTAAAATAAAGGGTTTGTACTTTAAAAAGTAATTTATTCCTGTGATGCAAAGCTGAATTTTCTGCATCATTACTTCAGTCTTTAATGTCACATGATCCTTCAGAAATCATTCTAGTATGCTAATTTATTATCAATGTTGGAATCAGTTGTGCTGCTTAACATATGTGACCCTGGACCACAAAACCAGTCATAAGGGTCCATTTTTTAAAAATTGAGATTTATACATCATCTGAAAGCTGAATAAATAAGCTTTTTTGTTTTGTTAGGATAGGACAATATTTGGCCGAGATGCAACTATTTGAAAATCTGGAATCTGAGGGTGCAAAAAAATCTAAATATTGAGAAAATCATCTTTAAAGTTGTTCAAATGAAGTTCTTAGCAATGCATATTACTAATCAAAAATTAAGTTTTAATATATTTACAGTAGGAAATGTACAAAATATCTTCATGGAACATGATCTTTAGTTAATATTCTAATGATTTTTGGCATAAAAGAAAAATAATAATTTTGACCTATACAATGTATTGTTGGTTATTGCTACAAATATACCCCAGCGACTTAACACTGCTTTTGTGCTGCAGGGTCACATATATATATATATATATATATATTAATCCAGTCTTCAGTGTCACATGATCCTCCAGAAATCATTGTAATATGCTGATTTATTATCAATGTTGGAAACCGTTGTGCTGCTTAATATTTTTTGGGACCTGTGATACTTGTGTCAGGATTCTTTCATGAATAAAGTTAAAAAGAACTTTTCTAACAATATCAAAGTCTTTATTATCACTTTTTATTAATTTAACACATCTTTACTTTTGAATAGTAGCGTATATTGTTACAAGAGATTTCTATTTTGAATAAATGCTGTTCTTGTTAATCAAAGAATCCTGAAAAAAGTATCACAGGTTACAAAAAATATTACTGTAATAAATCAGCATATGAGAATGATTTCTGAAGGATCATGTGACACTGAAGACTGCAGTGATGCTGATGAAAATTCAGCTTTGCATCACAGGAATAAACTATCTTTTAAAGTATATTAAAATGGAAAAACATTATTTTAAATTGCAATAATATTTCACAATATTACTGTTTTTCCCCCCGTATTTCTGATCAAATAAATGCAGCCTTGATGAGCAGAAGAGACTTCTTTCAAAAACATTACAAATCTTACTGATCCCAAAACATTACAAATGTCTATGTAAACACGGGGTGAACTGATGTTTTGCAGTATTTTCTTAATGCGTTTGTGAATTTTACATCTAGAAAAAAATGTCATATTTCACCTTGGTATTGAATTATTGGGCAATACAAATACTGTGGTAACTTGTGTCTGCATGTATGGTGATTTGTGCTCATCTAGCATACTTGAGCATGTTCAAACACACTGATGTTCAGGGTTTTGCCCTGCAGTGACAGTATAGTTCTCAAGAGCCTTTCTGTGATATACACCTGTTCTTCAAGATTCAGCAGGGTTTAACTAGCTTAATGACTTATGTCTAACAAATTATATATATGCCTTTATTATAATGTGATAATTATATCATGACAGTATGATACAGCAAAGAAACCTCTTTAATTTAAGAACCATTTATTGCTGTAGGATTCTTGAGTCCTTGCTTGCTTTTTTGTTGTGTGAACTTATTTATATGTTGGCTTCTGTTGCTGTTCTATAGTAAAACAGCAGTAAATGGTTAATAAGTGCATGGAATTCATATTTGCATAACAATCACTCTTATATAATGTTTGCTTTAATTACTTGTTTATACATATACATTCAGAATGTTTGATCTGTTTACACATTAAAGCACAAGCGATGATAAACAGACATGAAGTATACTGATAGAAATTGGAATTATTTTACTATGTGAAAAGAGAGCAGTGTAGGAGATTGGTTACCAGTTTAGAGGTCATTGTACAAACATTATACACTGCATTGCACTGCCGATCAGAAGCGAGTATGATACATCTATATATAACAAACACCCCAGTGAGATCTGAATGAAAGCAGCACAACAGCTGCTGATGGGGTTATTCGCTGATGAATTAGTTTTTTTTCTAATCTCCAGCATTGTCCTCATGGCTAACCCTCTCTTGTGCTCAGTTATCAGTCTGACATTTGACTTTGGTGGTCATTATGCAAGCCTACAGCTCCGGCTCCCATCTGCTGCTGCTGCCTGTTGGAGTCTTTCACAGGCTGGGGCCCTCAGGGGTCTGGCACAGTGTTTCACATGTTATTTATTTGGTGCTTTTCTCCACATGAGCAGAATTAGCCACACCTCAAAATTTTTATTTCATGCAATGAATTGAATTTATTTGAATATATAATACATTTATATTATAATTAAGATCGATTGTAACTAAATAGCTGACTTGTGTTGCCAGGACAAGGTTTTATTTTTGTTCACTTTTAAGTTTTATGTCTATGCATCTTGCTCCTTTAAAGCACATTTATTCGACTCTTAATGAAAAGGACTTTAGAAGTCTGCATATGTAGTATAAAAATGAAAAAAAAGACTTGCTTGCTTTTTCGTTGTCTGAACTGTCGCTGTTTTATAGTTCTTTAGTAAATAATTAATGAGTGCGTAGGATTCATAGGCTATTTGCAACATTCACTCTTATATAATGCCTTCTTTAATTACTTGTTTATGCAGATACATTCAGAATGTTTTCATCTATTTATACTTGTTAAAGCACAAGTTTGTGTTCTAAACACACTAGGCTCCTGGAAACTGTTGTGTTTAATGAGCAGTGATGCCTACACGGACAGAGCAGCTCGCGCAGCCCAAACCAAACCTGCTCAAGTTCCCTGACAGGTGGGTCACTGCGGTACATTATCAACGCAAAGGGGTGTATCATATATACAGTATCTCACAGAAGTGAGTACACCCCTCACATTTTTGTAAATATTTTATATCTTTTCATGTGACAACACCGAAGAAATGGCAGCTTGTGAAATGACAGTGAGTGTACAGCTTGTATAACAGTGTAAATTTGCTGTCCCCTCAAAATAACTCAACACACAGCCATTAATGTCTAAACCGCTGGCCACAAAAGTGAGTGCACCCCTAAGTGAAAATGTCCAAATTGGGCCCAATTAGCCATCTCTCCCCGGTGTCATGTGACTCATTAGTGTTACAAGGTCTCAGGTGTGAATGGAGAGCAGGTGTGTTAAATTTGGTGTTATCGCTCTCACTCTCTCATACTGGTCACTGGAAGTTCAACATGGCGCCTCATGGCAAAGAACTCTCTGAGGATCTGAAAAAAAGAATTGTTGCTCTACATAAAGATGGCGTAGGCTATAAGAAGATTGTCAAGCCCCTGAAACTGAGCTGCAGCACGGTGGCCAAGACCATACAGCGGTTTAACAGGACAGGTTCCACTCAGAACAGGCCTCGCCATGGTCGACCAAAGAAGTTGAGTGCACGTGCTCAGCGTCATATCCAGAGGTTGTGTTTGGGAAATAGACGTATGAGTGATACCAGCATTGCTGCAGAGGTTGAAGGGGTGGGGGGTCAGCCTGTCAGTGTTCAGACCATACGCCGCACACTGCATCAAATTGGTTGTCCCAGAAGGAAGCCTCTTCTAAAGATGATGCACCAGAAAGCCCACAAA
>NW_015505938.1:251505-286957 GCF_001515645.1 Sinocyclocheilus grahami
GACCACTGCCTTGCTAAAGAAGCTGAGGGTAAAGGTGATGGATTGGCCAAGCATGTCTCCAGACCTAAACCCTATTGAGCATCTTAAGGTCTCTAACATCCACCAGCTCCGTGATGTCGTCATGGAGGAGTGGAAGAGGACTCCAGTGGCAACCTGTGAAGCTCTGGTGAACTCCATGCCCAAGAGGTTTAAGGCAATGCTGGAAAATTATGGTGGGCGCACAAAATATTGACACTTTGTGCCCAATTTGGACATTTTCACTTAGGGGTGTACTCACTTTTGTGGCCAGTGGTTTAGACAAAAATGGCTGTGTGTTGAGTTATTTTGAGGGGACAGCAAATTTACACAGTTATACAAGCTGTACACTCACTACTTTACATTGTAGCAAAGTGTCATTTCTTAAGTGTAGTCACATGAAAAGATATAATAAAATATTTACAAAAATGTGCGGGGTGTACTCACTTCTGTGAGATTATCTATCTATCTATTGTTCCGTTCGTCTGTCTGTCTGTATCTATCTCTCTATCTCTCTGTCTGTCTGTCTATTCATCCATCTTTCCATCTCATCTCTCAGTGGAACTCTCATGGATATGACATTGCTAAGTTGTTTGGTCCGAAGCTGACGTCCGTGTGTCCGGTGTGGCTTCAGCTGAGACGGAGGGGACCGGAGAGCTTCCACATCACCGGTCTTCACGACCATGATCCCAGTCTGATCACTTCTCTTCCTTTGTAAAACGATGCTTTATGGAGAAAAAAGCCAAATGATTTTCTTTAGACATTAACAATGCTCATCAACAAAATGTCACAAGATGCCAGTCCAGAACCTTGATGCTCGCTGTGACGAATGAATTTTATTTAGCTAAAAACAATGCTTCACATAAATACAAAGGTCACGCAAAAATACACGAATGTGTTACTTTTGATATATAACAAATTATCAGCTTTCAAATTCTTAAGGCCTGTTCACATAATGCATGTTTGAATAAATCCATAATAAAAACATGTTTTATATTTATATTTCAAAAAAATTTAAGAATTAGAGTAGATGCATAATTAAAAACGTATGTTATAAAACTGCCTTCGGTGTGATTTAAATGTTTGTATACAAAATACTTGTTCATTTTAACCTTTGATATTATAGTAATGCGTTATACTAACCGACAGGGTTCCCTGTATCCTTTACAGCATACAGAGTTTTGGGGAAAATTGACATGTACTGTGCCTGATATATATCTAAATGAATCAATATTGAATCAAATCAAAATCGCAAGTTTGTGAATTGAAATCCAATTGTGAGACTTGTGTCAATACCCAGCACTAATTACAACTGAAATTTGAGCTGTTCCTTTTATATAGATAAACATATGACAATATATGCCAAATATAGCAATATAGTGGACGGTGTTGGGAAGGTTACTTTGGAAATGTAATAGGTTACAGATTACAAGTTACTCTATTTAAAATGAAATAAGTAGTGTAACTATTTCAATTACTTTATTAAAGTAATGTAACTGATTACATTTGATTACTTTTCTAAATTTCTAACGAATGTTTTCAATCATTGCATTACAACAGTACTCAACACTGATTACTGTCAGACTTTCAAAATCCTTCTTCGCTTGAATTAAGATTATAATAATTTCATTGTAAAGCACAGCCACCACAAAATCAGACTTCGGCAGCACTTTTTACTTTGAGATCATTCTGAGGTTTAATACAGATTTGAAATCATAAGATATAGTTTAATAGTTAATAGTTACACAAACCCAAATAGGAAATAAAACAGTTATCAAATAAGCATGTCCTAAACTCCTGAAATATTGGTGTCTCATATTTTAAAGGGGTCATAGGATGCACATTTTCCACAAGTTGATATGATTCTTTAGGGTCTTAATGAAAAGTCTGTAACATAGTTTGGTTAAATTTCTCAATGGTAGTGTAAAAAACATCTTTTTTTACCCTGTCAAAAACAGCTCTTTTCAGATCAAGCCGTTTTTGTAGCATTTTCCTTTAAATGTTAATGAGCTCTGCTGACCCCGCCCCTCTCTTCCAGCTGCTCGCAGAGAGACTGTTTACTTTAGCCGCATTCATCGTGAAACTTGCTAATTAGCACACTATTAGGAAAGGCAATTTGCAAAGATTCATTACAAAACATTATACTCACTTCTTCTGTAGATGAGGCTGGATCACGAATGATTCGAGCGAACATAGATGCATTTATGTAGATCGGGGGCGCATTCCCTTCAGAAACAAACGTAATCCACTGCGTCTTCAGCGGCTCAGATGTCGGGAGTAAATGACGACTGCTGTTCATTATTACATCCAACAACAGAAGACCTCAATCGCTTAGGAGTCTTTCTTGTCTACATCTGCTCCGGCGGTGAAACAATGGCGGACTGATGACAGTCACTCAGGGCGGAGCTAAGGTAAGACACCAGTCCAGTCTGTGCTGAAACGCTACTGTCAATCAAACTATCGTGGGAGGGGCCTGTCTGTGTGACGTCACTCAGACAGGCATCTGAGATCGGCTCGATTTGAGAAAGGGGAAAACATTTAACCAGATAAAAAAAAAATTTCATTATAGGGTGGTTGTGTACACACACTGCCAACACACATTTCAGTTCAAACAACTTGTAAAAGTGCATGTAGCATTATATGATCCCTTTAAGTAATCAATGCAATTTGGGAAAGAAATCAATCAAAACTGTAAGTGTGTGAAAATATTCAGATGTAACCTCTTTGTAATCTTTAACATTTTCCTAAGTAACTGTAATTAAATTACACTTTATTTTACACAAATTATAGTTACATTTACTTTGTAATTAAATTACGTAATTCCATTACATGTAACTAGTTACTCCCCAACACAGATTGTCAAACAGGTTTGAAATGACTTTAATGAACCCCACCTGTGTAAGATCCACCGCTGTCTTTGACGAAATCCTCCACAATCAGCGGCAGGTTGGCAAATTCAGCAGAACGTAGCAGCTCGAACACAGAGGCCTGTCAAAAACATCACATTACAGCAGCTTTTTGAAGCTATTCCATAGTTTGTTGATTGATATGACGTTATCACTCACCCCGGTCATGCTGTAGCCACTGAATATCCACTTCTGTTCCTCTGTAGCGCAGCAGAGAGCAGCTAGCCCCCCGTCCCACAGCACACACGGGCTCTACAATCACACAGACGTGAATCAAAGAAACCCATCTGACACTGAGTGAGTTAATCCCTGAGCTGTGAGAGACCCTCACTTTGCTGAGAAGTGAAGTGGGACAGGATTCTCTGTGGACGAGATCGTTCAGGGCTCCCGGACAGTCGGGAATCAACAGCGCCTGATAGCGGGCTCCTGAAACATCACACACCCATGCACTTAGATTCAAGAAAGCAGAGATGTCAGACCATCGACAGACTCCAGCTTGGCCGGGTTGGCGTAGGGTTTGATGCTGAACTCTTGCACCCAGCGGGCTGTGCTGTCATCCACACTGGCAAAGTCGATGGGCTTCCCCTGTTAAGACAGAAAAAGAGACAGATTTGATGCATTCAGCACATTTTCTGTGTCTTTAATGGATGAATAAACACTGATTTGTAGATGCTGCAGTGTGTTTCCTCACGCCAGGTTATACACTGAACTGCACAAATTAAAACACTGATGGAACGATCGCGCTGAAACTCCTGCGGGAAAACAGAACGGAGTTTAATGCATTGCATTGAAAATAACCAGAAGACACTAATCCTGATAGCACACGTACATCACGAGATGTCTGCATTTATATCTGCAAGACGTATTTTTTAGAGTGTTTGCTCATCTGCAATACGTCTATAGGACGTTTCCTATCAGATGTCAAATAGACGTTTAGAAGATGTCTTTAAGATGTTTATGATTTAGAATGAATGTAAAACTGACATCTTAGAGACATCTATCAGATGTTTGTACACAGCAGATGCTTTCCAGATGAAGTGATCTTTAACAGACATCTTGCAGACGTATGTGTGCTGTCTAGGAACAAAACAGTATCATTGTTCAAATTATAATTTAAAAATGGATCAAAGTACAATGCCATCTGATGATCCACATGGTACTTTTTATGCCTTTTTGATTAAATTGATCATTGGATAAATGCACTTAGAATAAGGAAAGACAAATTAGATCTTTCTCGAGCCAAAATGAAAAAGGAAATAAAGACAAATATAAAAGCAACATTAATTACACTAGAAAAATGTAAAGTTTAATTTGTATGTATTATGACTTTTACACATTTTATTTACATATTTTACATACACATAGCCTATATATGTTTTTAAAAGAATGCTTCATAATTATATTAATTAGGGATAGCAAATATCCATTTCCAAAAGCACAAACATTAAATAAATTAAATGCATGCATTTTCTGTAAAGCTGCTTTGAAACTGTGTATTGTGAAAAGCGCTATACAAATCAATTTGAATTGAAATAGAATTTCAAAAGTTAAATTATAAAGTTGTAATTATTCCATACGGGGGGGGGGGAATGAAAATATTAAATACAGTTAGAAAATGCTAAAAAATGTAATAGTTTCATTTATCATATGTTGTCATTTCTATTTGTTTTTCTTTTTTTGTTATAGAAATATAGAAATAAGAACAAACATGTAGGGTCAGTTTGACTCAGAAACAACATCATAATTATTAATTACAGTAACAGTATATGGAACCTACAATAAATAAACAATGTAAAAACATACAAAAATGTACTGACCCCGGTTTTTTTTGTTTTTGTTATTCACTGATAATAAAAAGTGGGACTTCAATTATATTTTGACCACCCACTCAAATAGAAAATGTCCCCGGTTCCCATTTCAGAAATCTGATTACCTTACTGTAAATATGCATTTTCTTTTGACGGGCTGTTTTGAGTCTTACCTGCAGATGCAGCACTGGCCACAATCACACATGTAGGTTTAGATGTCATTATAGATGCTTTATATCACCAAATGTACTGTTTTTCGCTGTTTATAAAGACTGACCATTAACAAGCGATAATGGCAATACTAACTCCAACAATAACCTACTATATACATGTACTGAAATGTCATAAATTTATTGAATTGACGATAAAAAACACAGATAATTTAATCAGCTGCTTGTTTTCATTGTCAGTCGGTTATAAAGTTCCGAGTAAAACAGTTACTTCTGCAAGTAGTTCCTATATGCATATGTACACGTGGTATGCACATTTGATATCATAAATGTTTTATTAATCACCCTTGGTTATAGAAAATATACAGACACAGTGAATACCTTAAATATTACTTCCACTTGGTGAAAATAAATTAATGTTAATGTTTTATTAATAGAACAAATGTTCCATACAAAGCATGTAAAAATTAATGTCTGTCAATAAAGATTACAACTCATTTTAATGCTGAAAGGGTGCCAATAATTATCTAATGTTTAATAATCAATGGCAGACTGTATGTATTCTGTATGTATTTGAAGGCACTGTGAGAGCAAAACTAACAGAAATCAGATGAAACAATTCCACTGATTTCATTTGACATCAAAATTCAAACACACTGCTTTTAAAAATCTTTGCTTAAAACAAAGCAAACTAAGTTCACTTTCCAGAAGGACTGTCCTGCAGTCAAGACATATTGACCTGTCATCCTGCATTATTGAGACGTATTCATGACACACAACATACAACCAAACAGTAGCAGACAGTAATGCAGACAGCAGGAAGGCTTATTTGGTATTGGTGTGAATAAGTATCTTCTTCAGTATATTTCTTCTTTCAAACTTTGATACAAGCAGCAGGTAAAAATCATCCCTACAATCTGGAACAGACAGGGAAGACCGAAGGTTAAAATCTACAATATGACAGCAAATACAAATAGGAGTGAAAATATTCGCTGGAATCATATCAGAGCTGCTCACCTGAATGAACGCAATCCCAAGACCCACTGAGCCCAAAATGATCAGATGCTGAAGAATAAACTCCTCTAGTTTGGATATACAACCTCCCTGAGAAAGAAAAAAAAAAGGTCTTTAAAAGAAAAAAATCTCAACAATGCCTCAAAATGTTAAAGTATGCAATGAAAAGTCTCAATGTGAACTTCAGTGTTTCTCATCAAATTCTTCCAAAGCCGAATCATCTGAGCTATTTGCCTTAAAACATTAAATGAACCATTTGAGAAATGCATAAGCTATAAAAGAGCAATCAAATTGTGAGGTCGGTCATCTGAATGTACCTCCACTTTGTAGATGTTGGATGGGTGGTCTCTGACTCCACAGCCCAATGTGGGGGTCTTACAGCAGCTGTCGGGCACCAGGCGTCTGTCGGCAAAGATCTGAATCCAGGCCCCTTCCCTCCAGTCTGCTGAGCTGTTACTGCCACAACACTTCAGCTGCACCGTAGAACAGATGGGAGCGCGGGAATGAGAAAAGAGTTCATTCTTGTGACGGGGGGATCGTTTTCCCATGGGCTAGTGGTGTCTGATATCATGACGCATAAACTCACACGCTCACAGACTGGGAAAATTGTGTTCAAAAGCCTTCTTTGTTATGATATAGACAAACTTCAAAGCTTTTGAAAAATGCAAACATGCATGCATGATTATAGTTTGAAACTAGATTGTGGGCTTGATAAAGTCTTGTCTTAAATGTTAGAAGTAGCTTGAAAGTGTTAAATGTTTCTAAGGTGTTCTAGACAGCTGTCAAGTAGTTGCTAAGTGGGTGTTCTGTGTTGTTATGCCCATGCTAAACAGTTGCTATGGTGTTCTGGGTGGTTGCTAGGCACTTGTTAGGGTATTTAGGCTAGACAGAATGATAGAAAGGTAGACAGACAGACACTGCTGGATAAATTACTTGGAAATTGTAGCCCATTACTGAATCCAAATTGCATGACACAAATTGTAGTTAGAAATGTAATCCATTAGCTTACACATTTTAGGCAATATAATCAGACTACTTGTGACCCAACTAGTTTATCACATTGATTTGAATAGGATAATATCGTACCATACTGATATAAAAATACAAAGAGAATGAAAATATATTCCATTCGCTGTGATTAACAACATGAAGTGCATTAAACATTATGTCGAGGTTTCTTAATCTGGGGTTCGTGAAGGAACTGCGGCACGGTTTGTGAGTTTAATGAAATGCTAATAATGAATTAAAACATAAAAATGTAAAATTAAAGTAAATCATTTTAAAATGACAATAAAAAAATTTACCAAAAAAGATGAAATATTTTATGTTTACCTGCATGTCATGTGACCATTAACCAGAAAACCGTGTACATGCAAATGTGCAACTTCAAGTAAATATATTAATTGAAAGAGGTTTGGCTGACAAAAAAAAGTCTGGGAATCCCTGCATTACATGTAAATAATAACGTGAATTTGCACATTTTAATGGGTTTTAAAGACAAAAAGCCTTCCAAAGACTTGTGTGAATAATATCTAATCATGTAATCAATAAATAGAGTAACTGTGTCTGATTGCGAGTATTTTAAAATGTAATGTAATCTAATTACAAGTACTTAATTTTTGGAATCTGATTTTGGAATCCAATTACATGTGATCTAGTTACTACCCAGCACGATGGATGGACGTCTTACATCTTGCTGGAGGTTGTCAATGGCTCTAGTGATCTGCTCTTGTCCAGGCTGCTGGTAGTTTTGCACCATCCTCTCTTTCAGATCGGCTCTGAGCTCAGCGTTCAGCTGCAATCACAGATAAATTCATCAGGCTACAGATCTATATCTATAAATCATTCTGTATAATCACACTGTATAATAAGTGCTGTGAACGTCTGTATTCATTCACAGATACAATGCAAAACCTCATATATTAAAGGAACCATTCAAAATGAAAATGCCGTCATTAATTACTCACCGTCATGTCATTCCAAACATGATTTTATTTTTTCCCCTTAGAACACGGAAGAATGTTCATGTAACCTTCAGTGTGCCGTGGAAAAAATAACAGCATACTGGTTTGGAATGACATGAGAATGAGTAAATAATGACAGTGTTTTTTATCGTTAGAGGTGAAAATCAAACAAACTCAAGCCACATATGTGCAACTTTAGCTGATTTTTTGTCTATGTATTTGTTTACCTGGTAGCAGAGAGGAAAACACTGGAAGAAAAGGAGGAAAAGGAGGAAGAAGACAAAGGGATTTATAAAGATAGAAAAGCAGGAAAGTGGATGGAGAGCATGCAAACATACAACACTCAACATGTGTATGTGGGTTTAATGCGAATCCGAGGAGTCTTACGGTTAAATTAAGACCTAATGTGATGTCACATGACATTCCTATGATATTCATGGCAATGTTGCAACCATGTTTATCAAGCTGTTATTTGCATGCATACATAAAGATGTTGAAAAATAAAAAAAGGGTACAGAAAAATTAAATTTGACAGGATAAGAGAGTATTCATCCGAACTGAACAGAACAGAAATGCAGCATTTATTCCTCATCTTGAATGTGAGTTTACCTCCTGATAATAGACGTAAGCCAGAATTCCAGCTGTGATCTCCAGTAGGAAGATTAATAACAACAGGACAAAGAACTGTAGAGACAAAAAGTAAAAAAGTTTCAGTAATACATGTTAGGGCTGCACAATTAATCGAATTTCTAATCGCGATTACAATCATGGATGCCACAATTACGTAATCGTTCAAAGTGGCAATTAATCGTTCAAAGTCCACTTATGTTATTCTGCGTCCTTAAGATGCGTTTTTTTCTTTCTACATGTTATCTTAAGGGTTTTTCCCATTATTTTAATTTTAGTTTTAGTGTAACATTATAATACCATTCATATTTTTACTTTTTTAAATATAATTTAAAGGGGTCATATGATGCAATTTCAAGTTTTCCTTTCTCTTTGGAGTGTTACAAGCTGATTGTGCATAAAGAAGATCTGTAAAGTTGCAAAGACTAAAGTCTCAAATCCAAAGAGATATTCTTTATAAAAGTAAGAGTTAACCACGCCTACCTAAAACGTCTCGTTCTAACACGCCCCCACATATCTACATCACTATGTGGAAATATTAGCATAATGCCGCCCAAATGTTCACGCAAAGAAAGAAGGCATGGTTTCAGGAACAGCAGTCGTGTTGATGCAGCATGTCAGGGAGACACTTTATTTGGCCTTCCGAAAGTAGATGCAATTAGGAATCATTGGTTAAGATTTATTTACAACAGAACAGCACAACCCAGATGTTCGAATTTGTGCAACGCATTTTATGGACGACAGTTTTTTGAAAGAGTACAAGGCTGGCTGTGCACAAAGGCTATTTAAAAAAAAAAAAAAAAAAGGGGAAATTCCGCCTTGCATAAACTCACACGCTCACAGACTAGGAAAATTGTGTTCAAAAGCCTTCTTTGTTATGATATAGACAAACTTCAAAGCTTTTGAAAAATGCAAACATGCATGCATGATTATAGTTTGAAACTAGATTGTGGGCTTGATAAAGTCTTGTCTTAAATGTTAGAAGTAGCTTGAAAGTGTTAAATGTTTCTAAGGTGTTCTAGACAGCTGTCAAGTAGTTGCTAAGTGGGTGTTCTGTGTTGTTATGCCCATGCTAAACAGTTGCTATGGTGTTCTGGGTGGTTGCTAGGCACTTGTTAGGGTATTTAGGCTAGACAGAATGATAGAAAGGTAGACAGACAGACACTGCTGGATAAATTACTTGGAAATTGTAGCCCATTACTGAATCCAAATTGCATGACACAAATTGTAGTTAGAAATGTAATCCATTAGCTTACACATTTTAGGCAATATAATCAGACTAGTGACCCAACTAGTTTATCACATTGATTTGAATAGGATAATATCGTACCATACTGATATAAAAATACAAAGAGAATGAAAATATATTCCATTCGCTGTGATTAACAACATGAAGTGCATTAAACATTATGTCGAGGTTTCTTAATCTGGGGTTCGTGAAGGAACTGCGGCACGGTTTGTGAGTTTAATGAAATGCTAATAATGAATTAAAACATAAAAATGTAAAATTAAAGTAAATCATTTTAAAATGACAATAAAAAAATTTACCAAAAAAGATGAAATATTTTATATGTTTACCTGCATGTCATGTGACCATTAACCAGAAAACCGTGTACATGCAAATGTGCAACTTCAAGTAAATATATTAATTGAAAGAGGTTTGGCTGACAAAAAAAAGTCTGGGAATCCCTGCATTACATGTAAATAATAACGTGAATTTGCACATTTTAATGGGTTTTAAAGACAAAAAGCCTTCCAAAGACTTGTGTGAATAATATCTAATCATGTAATCAATAAATAGAGTAACTGTGTCTGATTGCGAGTATTTTAAAATGTAATGTAATCTAATTACAAGTACTTAATTTTTGGAATCTGATTTTGGAATCCAATTACATGTGATCTAGTTACTACCCAGCACGATGGATGGACGTCTTACATCTTGCTGGAGGTTGTCAATGGCTCTAGTGATCTGCTCTTGTCCAGGCTGCTGGTAGTTTTGCACCATCCTCTCTTTCAGATCGGCTCTGAGCTCAGCGTTCAGCTGCAATCACAGATAAATTCATCAGGCTACAGATCTATATCTATAAATCATTCTGTATAATCACACTGTATAATAAGTGCTGTGAACGTCTGTATTCATTCACAGATACAATGCAAAACCTCATATATTAAAGGAACCATTCAAAATGAAAATGCCGTCATTAATTACTCGCCGTCATGTCATTCCAAACATGATGTTATTTTTTCCCCTTAGAACACGGAAGAATGTTCATGTAACCTTCAGTGTGCCGTGGAAAAAATAACAGCATACTGGTTTGGAATGACATGAGAATGAGTAAATAATGACAGTGTTTTTTATCGTTAGAGGTGAAAATCAAACAAACTCAAGCCACATATGTGCAACTTTAGCTGATTTTTTGTCTATGTATTTGTTTACCTGGTAGCAGAGAGGAAAACACTGGAAGAAAAGGAGGAAAAGGAGGAAGAAGACAAAGGGATTTATAAAGATAGAAAAGCAGGAAAGTGGATGGAGAGCATGCAAACATACAACACTCAACATGTGTATGTGGGTTTAATGCGAATCCGAGGAGTCTTACGGTTAAATTAAGACCTAATGTGATGTCACATGACATTCCTATGATATTCATGGCAATGTTGCAACCATGTTTATCAAGCTGTTATTTGCATGCATACATAAAGATGTTGAAAAATAAAAAAAGGGTACAGAAAAATTAAATTTGACAGGATAAGAGAGTATTCATCCGAACTGAACAGAACAGAAATGCAGCATTTATTCCTCATCTTGAATGTGAGTTTACCTCCTGATAATAGACGTAAGCCAGAATTCCAGCTGTGATCTCCAGTAGGAAGATTAATAACAACAGGACAAAGAACTGTAGAGACAAAAAGTAAAAAAGTTTCAGTAATACATGTTAGGGCTGCACAATTAATCGAATTTCTAATCGCGATTACAATCATGGATGCCACAATTACGTAATCGTTCAAAGTGGCAATTAATCGTTCAAAGTCCACTTATGTTATTCGTTCGGCCAATCACAATGCACTGGGCCAGCTGGCCAATCAGAGCAGACTGCGCTTGTCAAAGGAGGGGCTTTGTTGAAAACGACGTGTTTGAGAGAGCCGGGGCATAGAGGACCTACAATAATGAACAGAATATGTTGACATGTTTAATGTTCAAAAAACATTATTTTTCAAATACTGTTACACCAAATACACAAAATAATGATCTTTAAAATAGCATCATATGACCCCTTTAAAGAAGAAAATGTTAAAATAGCTTTTTGTGTTGGTGGTGTTTCCTTAGTCAAACAACACTATTTAGGGTGAGTTAACCGAACACACAAATTATAAATATGAAACCTTCACATGAAAATCATCCAGCACTGTTATAAGTGAGAAGAGACTTTCTTTCCTGGGTTTGGGATGTTTTGACTATCACCCAGAACACCCTAGCAACCACATAGCAACACTTTAAAACACTCAGAACACCCTAGCAACCACATAGTAACACTTTTAAACACTCGGAACACCTTAGCAACTGCACAACAACACACTTGCTACCACCCAGAACACCCCAATAACCGCATAGCAACACTTTAAAACACTCAGAACACCATAGCAACCACATAGCAACCCTTTTAAACACTCTAGCAACCACATAGCAACACTTTTAAACACTCAGAACACCTTAGCAACTGCATAGCTACACCCTTGCTACTACCACCCAGAACACCCCAATAACCGCATAGCAACACTTTAAAACACTCAGAACACCCTAGCAACCACACAGCAACACTTTAAAACACTCAGAACACCCAAGCAACCACACAGCAACACTTTAAAACACTCAGAACACCCTAGCAACACTTTTAAACACACATAACACCCTAGCAACCACATAGCAACACTTTAAAACACTCAGAACACCTTAGAAACCACACATTAACACTATTAAACACTCAGAACATCCTAGCAACTGAACATGAACACATTAATGCTACGTTTACACTAGTTTTCTTTTTTAAACGCATAACTTTTGCTACGGTTATGCCTGTCATTTACACTACCCCAGCATTTTCGACAATCGAAAATGGAGACTTTCGAAAACGCTGCAGACCCCGTTTTAGTTTGAAAACTCCGGGGTTGTGTTTCAGTGTAAACGGACCAAAATGGAGACTTTTGAAAACGATGGCGTGGCTGCCAACATTCGCGCTGCATATCCTTGACGACAGTGTAAACAATAATATTATGCTCATTGTTGTACCTGCATGAATGGTCATGTGACATGCGTTTTCGGTTGTGCAGTGTGGACGGAGATCGTTTCTGAAACGCAGTGAAAATGCCAGTGTAGACAAGAATCGTTTTCGTTTTAAAACGAAAACACACTAGTGTAAACAGGGCCTAAAACACTCAGAACACTGTAGCAACTGCACAGCTACACCCTTGCAACCACCCACAACACCCTAGCAACCACATAGCAATGCTTTAAAACACTCAGAACACCTTAGCAACCACACAGCTCCACCCTCGCAACCACAAAGCAACACTTTAAAACACTCAGAACACCCTAGCAACTGTACATGAATACAATAAAACACTCAGAATACTGTAGCAACTGCACAGCTACTCCCTGGCAACCACATACCAGACTTTTTAAACACTCAGAACACCCTAGCAACCACATAGCCGTACTTTAAAAACACTCAGAACACCCTAGCAACTGCACACGAACACTTTAAAACACAGAACACCCTAGCAACTGTACATAAACACAATGAAACACTCAGAATACTGTAGCAACTGCACAGCTACTCCCTGGCAACCACATACCCGACTTTTTAAACACTCAGAACACCCTAGCAACTGCACACAAACACATTAAAACACTCAGAATACTGTAGCAACTGCACAGCTACACCCTGGCAACCACATAACAACACATTAAAACACCCAGAACTGAATCGCAACTGCACATGAACACTTTAAAACACTCAGAATACCTTAGCAACTGCACAGCTACACCCTAGCAACCACATACCAGACTCTTTAAAACACTCATAACACCCTAGCAACTACATAGCAATACTTTAAAAACTCACTTTCACAACCACACAGGACACCTTTGAATCGTAGTTGTGGCTTATGGACATGTGTCTGCTGTCAGATGTAAAATTACCCATGATGCTCTCTCACCACTCTAAGAAGACCTCTTTGTTCTCTGATGGTGGCACAGCAGCCAAGTATCCCAGTGAGCATGACGACGGCCCCCGCGCCAATCAGGATGAAGGCCGCGGCCGAGTAGGTGTTGGAGGACAGAAGGCTGATGTAGTCACTTTTATCCACCAGAGTCCATACTCCCACTGCCATCACAGCGCCACCTGCCAGCTAGGAGGACAAGGTACAATTATATAACTGGCTCTTTCTGAAGCACAAGTTACCGTACTTTTTGATGTTGTTAGATTTGGTGCTTTGTGCCAAATTGGGGCATCTATAGAAAGGCAAACAGTGGATTTTTCTTTTCAAATACATCTGCACAAAAAACAAAACAGCTTAAACCTATAGTGGTTTGCTGGTTTTAAGTGTTGCTCCGATTAACAAAAACTAAAACTACTCAAAATAATAGAATCAAAATAGAAATAATATAACAAATAAAAATATTAGATTAAAAAACTTTAAAAAAATTTTTTATTTAATTTATAAAATGACTTGAAGTAGAAAATTCCCTAAAACTAAAAAGGAAATAAAAATAAATTAAATCTAAAGAGAATTATTTAACAAAAACTAATAGAAATCACAAAAGCACATAACAAAATTAAATTGAAAATATAAATATAAAAGCTCATTTAAATATGAATAAATACTATAATAGTATATAAATGATATATACATATAAATAAATATAAATCATAAAAACAGCATTGCTATTAAGTAGGTTTTCTGTGGTTTTAAGTGGATTTAGGTATCTGTCAGCTGCTCTGGTTGTGACTAGATAAACACTAGTTTGGCCTTCTTGGAAGACCGGATAAAGCAGCCTAAACTGGTTTACTGTTAACATAGGCTAGTTATACCAGCTAAATGATCAGTAAACCACTTTAGACTGGTTTTAGCTATTATTCAACAGATATGGCAGCTCCTCGGACTAACCAAGATCAAAACAAAGTACAAACTCACCCAAAAGAAAAGATTGAAGATGAACAGAAGGTATTTGAGGCATATTGTCCCGCAGGTATTGGTTTTTTCCTCCGCATCTGCCATCCTGAAACAGTAATAGATTTGACAAACTCTTTTAAGATGGCATCCACTTGACAGGTCTGAGAAAAACCATGAATCCAGCTTAACATCCCCCGAGAGGCTGGTCGTTATCTACTACAGGCCGACTGGACAGAACTAACCCTTCCTTTACACAGAATTTAAAATGATGTGACATTTGTGAGGCAGAGTTCAGTGAATTATGGCTACAGGGTGAAGAACACGTGCAGGTCTTATTTCATCCCAAAATCATATTATTATATTTTGCTTTCCAACAATCTGCACTCCTACTAATGTTGAACCACCCTGCCGCACAGAGACGGTCTTCTCAGCGTCGTCCAAGTAAACCGAAGGTGGTTTTCACATGATGTTATGTCATTTAAATTCAAAATAAAATAAAAAACATAACATAGCTTCTGATTTATAAAGTTGTTAGCTGATTAAGAGCTTATTTTGAAGAAAAGAGAGAGCAAAAAATTCACACGACACGTCGAAAACTCAGTTCCTGAGTGAAAATAATGAGTTTCATCCTTGATTCTAATTAAAAACAACTCCAAAGAAAAATGTGGTAATGTAGTCAAATTTATATATTTATATATATATATATATGCAATGTGACACTGATTTTAAATAATAGTAGTTCAATAAACAAGAAGTTAAAATTATGTGACTTACATTTTAGACACAATATTGACTGTTTTTGCTCAATTTCACAAACGAAAATAGTTCCAATCAAAGCCACAGCAGAACTGTTGTGTCTCTGAGCAACACAGCGGCGTTTTGTTAATGAATGAATCCACGGTTTTGAACGAATCGAGTGAGTCAATGACTCAGTAACAGATTCATAAAGACAGCAGCTTAACTCGTTTCTGAATGAATCAGTCGTTTGAACGAATCGGTTGAATGAATGACTCACTCATTCAAACAGTCATCTATATATGCTGTCAATTATAATTCTTCGAAAGAAAATCGGAATTGTGAAAAATCCGTATCGGCAGATACAACAACAAATCGGAATCGGCCAAGAAAATTGCAATCGGTACATCTATAATTTATATATTTATATATATATAAACTGTTTTATATTTTAATATAAATTATATATATATAATTTATAAATTTACACATTTATACATTTAATATAAATTATTATTATATTTTATTTTAATATATTTTAAGTCTTCAATGTCAGATGATCCTTCAGAAATCATTCTAATAAATTTCCACCTATTTCAACTTAAAAACTTAAGTTCTTTAAAAAAAAAAAGTATAATTGTTGTACAAGTCATTTAAACTTAAATTACATTAAACTGACTTTAAAAATCAAGTTGAATTTCATACAACATAAAAAAGTGAAATCTCTCAAATATTTTGACGAGTTAATAATGTAAAAACACAAGTTGCCATGACTTACTGTTGTTGTTTTTTTTTACATTGAAGAAACATTTGTTATTAAAACAGTTGTGCTGCTGCTTCATATTTTTGTGGAAACCATGCAACATTTTTTCTTTGATGAATAGAAAGTTCAAAATAACAGCATTTATGTGAACTTTTACTTTTGATTGATTTACTGTATCCTTATTGAAAAAAGCAATCATTTCTCTTACTGACCTAAACTTTTGAACAGTATAAATATTACAATTATTTTTCTATATGACAAATATTGTTTTATTTTATGTTGGGGTGAAATAATCAAACGAGTTGCAATATACTGACAGTTTGTGAATTCTTTCTCCCAGTTAATTTCAGGGGTGGGGTGTTTCCTCTCTCTGTGTCCTACAGCGTCAGGACGAGTGACTCACAGAGACATGGAGAAACGTTTACTACTGTAACCTCACCCAGCGGCCTCCGTGAGCAGATATAACTCCAGCAGCCTGACTCACACAAACACCTCTGCACTGGGACTCAACTGACACCAAGGGCTGTGTTTTTACACCTGCCTGTTTTGGGACATGCGGCTGACAGCAAATAAATACCAAACAATATTCTTTAATTAAATTATATAGAACAGTTTTTAATTACTTGATTTTCTTAAAATGGTTTTTTGCTTGAACCTATATGTAGGTGTAAGCAAATAAACCTTTTTATTTTTGCTTATAAATTTCTTTTGAGCAGCCAAATTTGTCTTAATGGAGAGTCCACTCACCATATGAATAGATTATTGAGATTTTTACAATATTAGTGTCTTATACTGTATATACGACGGGCTGAATTGTGTTCATGTCTCCTGGTTCATTTTCAATCTGTCACACCTCACCATCTGAAGAATCTGAGGCAGTGCTGGACAGTGTAACGCATTACAAGTAACGAGAGTTACGTAATCAGATTACTTTTTTCAAGTAACTAGTAAAGTAACGCATTACTTTTTCATTTACAAGAGAATATCCGAGTTACTTTTTCAAATAAGTAACGCAAGTTACTTTTTTCCCAATTTATTGACTGACAGCTCTGCTGTCGCCATGTTGAGAGAAATCAGATGTTACTGTAGCTCTAAAATAAATATGAATATGCATTATCTCACTCACACAAAAACACAGATTCAGTATTCCTCAAAATGATATATTTATATATATATATATATATATATATATATATATGCAATGTGACACTGATTTTATATAATAGTAGTTCAATAAACAAGAAGTTAAAATTATGTGACTTACATTTTAGACACAATATTGACTGTTTTTGCTCAATTTCACAAACGAAAATAGTTCCAATCAAAGCCACAGCAGAACTGTTGTGTCTCTGAGCAACACAGCGGCGTTTTGTTAATGAATGAATCCACGGTTTTGAACGAATCGAGTGAGTCAATGACTCAGTAACAGATTCATAAAGACAGCAGCTTAACTCGTTTCTGAATGAATCAGTCGTTTGAACGAATCGGTTGAATGAATGACTCACTCATTCAAACAGTCATCTATATATGCTGTCAATTATAATTCTTCGAAAGAAAATCGGAATTGTGAAAAATCCGTATCGGCAGATACAACAACAAATCGGAATCGGCCAAGAAAATTGCAATCGGTACATCTATAATTTATATATTTATATATATATAAACTGTTTTATATTTTAATATAAATTATATATATATAATTTATAAATTTACACATTTATACATTTAATATAAATTATTATTATATTTTATTTTAATATATTTTAAGTCTTCAATGTCAGATGATCCTTCAGAAATCATTCTAATAAATTTCCACCTATTTCAACTTAAAAACTTAAGTTCTTTAAAAAAAAAAAGTATAATTGTTGTACAAGTCATTTAAACTTAAATTACATTAAACTGACTTTAAAAATCAAGTTGAATTTCATACAACATAAAAAAGTGAAATCTCTCAAATATTTTGACGAGTTAATAATGTAAAAACACAAGTTGCCATGACTTACTGTTGTTGTTTTTTTTTACATTGAAGAAACATTTGTTATTAAAACAGTTGTGCTGCTGCTTCATATTTTTGTGGAAACCATGCAACATTTTTTCTTTGATGAATAGAAAGTTCAAAATAACAGCATTTATGTGAACTTTTACTTTTGATTGATTTACTGTATCCTTATTGAAAAAAGCAATCATTTCTCTTACTGACCTAAACTTTTGAACAGTATAAATATTACAATTATTTTTCTATATGACAAATATTGTTTTATTTTATGTTGGGGTGAAATAATCAAACGAGTTGCAATATACTGACAGTTTGTGAATTCTTTCTCCCAGTTAATTTCAGGGGTGGGGTGTTTCCTCTCTCTGTGTCCTACAGCGTCAGGACGAGTGACTCACAGAGACATGGAGAAACGTTTACTACTGTAACCTCACCCAGCGGCCTCCGTGAGCAGATATAACTCCAGCAGCCTGACTCACACAAACACCTCTGCACTGGGACTCAACTGACACCAAGGGCTGTGTTTTTACACCTGCCTGTTTTGGGACATGCGGCTGACAGCAAATAAATAGCAAACAATATTCTTTAATTAAATTATATAGAACAGTTTTTAATTACTTGATTTTCTTAAAATGGTTTTTTGCTTGAACCTATATGTAGGTGTAAGCAAATAAACCTTTTTATTTTTGCTTATAAATTTCTTTTGAGCAGCCAAATTTGTCTTAATGGAGAGTCCACTCACCATATGAATAGATTATTGAGATTTTTACAATATTAGTGTCTTATACTGTATATATGACGGGCTGAATTGTGTTCGTGTCTCCTGGTTCATTTTCAATCTGTCACACCTCACCATCTGAAGAATCTGAGGCAGTGCTGGACAGTGTAACGCATTACAAGTAACGAGAGTTACGTAATCAGATTACTTTTTTCAAGTAACTAGTAAAGTAACGCATTACTTTTTCATTTACAAGAGAATATCCGAGTTACTTTTTCAAATAAGTAACGCAAGTTACTTTTTTCCCAATTTATTGACTGACAGCTCTGCTGTCGCCATGTTGAGAGAAATCAGATGTTACTGTAGCTCTAAAATAAATATGAATATGCATTATCTCACTCACACAAAAACACAGATTCAGTATTCCTCAAAATGAATAAAATAATGCAACTCAGAATATGACGCAAACCTGCAATAATTAAATGTTAAACAACACAAATATGCTTTATGTATTTAATCCCTTTCTATTAGCTTCCGCTGATCCAGTTCAAGCGTATTAATAAACACAAATTACTCTAGACGAACATTTGTGTCTTTGTTTATTGCTGAAGTGTTGAAATGTCTTCTTCTGTATTCTACTGTACTTTCCCTTCAGCCTGAGGCGCATTCATTTCACTTCTGGTGTGAGAAGGCTTTTATATTTGCCAAAAATATAACTTTTTTAATTTAAAAACAAGCAACCAAGCCCTGTCCAGATTTTAAAAGTAACGCAGAAGTAACGTAACGCATTACTTTCCATAAAAAGTAACGTGATTAGTTACTTTTTCATGGAGTAACGTAATATTGTAATGCATTACTTTTAAAAGTAACTTTCCCCAACACTGCTTATTACAGATCCGTTCCCTGCATGTATCAAACTACAAGACTCTAATTATAAAGTGCATCATTAGATTAGTGTATTAAGTTCAAACAAATATGAAAGTCTTCAAAAAAACTCAGTAGGCAACTTTAGTTAAAAATGGCTGTTAAAGACAAAAGTGTAATTTGCTTTCATACATAAACTCATAAAATCACAGCATAATACAGACGCTGCCCATTTATGACCTGCAAACGATTTCAAAAGAATAACAGAAGTTCGTGTTTATAATAACGCACCCACCTGAAGGACGAGATTGAATGAATGTCCAGCTGTAGCTCGTGTTTGTTTAGTAATGTTTGAGAGTCCTCTGTTGCTTCTGTTGTCCGCGTCTGCTGTGGGCTCTCTGGTGCGCGCGCGGCAGGGGGCTTTTGTATTGGTATAATATTTGTATTTTGCCGACAGGTGGCGCTGTAGCTCCAGCCCCAAAAACAAACAACTGACACAGTGTTTAAATACAGTTACTGTAAGCATAACATTACATTAGGTGTTTCCAAAAATTACATTTCTTGACCAAGTCCACTAATAATAATTCTAAAAATACTTATGCAGGCCATATTTTTTTAACATTAGGCTGATAATAAATGTATTTGTGTATAAACAAGATTGTAGTGTGTTAAAATGATCTTATCACTGTTTCCCGATGTGTGTTTTATAAGCTTTTACAGTTTTATACCTTGCTGAAAATGATTATTAATTTAGCTGTACGACGTGCAGAGGCAGACTATGCACTCCGAATATCTTTGGCCTTTGAATATTCATAAGTTGTTTTAATTCGTCGAGCGTCAAATGGCGTAATTAATATTCATGAGTTACGTCCTCGCTGCAGCAGCGCCCTCTGCTGGCTGAGAGGCGTCCAGACGGAGCGCAGAGTCGCACTGCTTGTCCTGCTGAGAGGCAAGTGGCCTGAATTATTATTATTTTTTATAAATAATTAATTAAAATTAAATTAAATATAAATACATAAAATAAAGTTAAATTAGGTAAAGTCAAATAAAATGAACTGAATTGCATCAGCAATAAATAAATAGTAATTATATTATATACTGTTTTGGAAAAGGACATTTTACTTGTGATCGCCAAATATGAAGTATCATTAATCCAGTTTCACACCTGGTCAGGTGGGTCATAGCCTCCTCCACCTGGTGTCCACGCTTAGCACTGCATTCATAGAACTGCTGTGCCTGGTACAACAACAAACACTGACACATGCAAATAATGATAGTTATCAGAAATGATGAGCAGTCTGCGGCGAAGTGCTCTAGTCACCTCCCTCCTGCCTGCGTCGCCAGGTCTGTCTTATTGCCTAGCAACATCAGACACGCCCCTTCAGCCATCTTTTCCTGCCAGTCACACACACACACACACACTCAATCTTATCCAATAAACCAATCACAGGGTCACACACAGTCAACATAAACAGATTAAGGCACATGCTAAATACACTCATTTTTACAGTAAACCTTCAATCAAAGTCACACACTTATTTACATGCAAAGCAGCGTAAGCACACCTTTTGCATACAAATGCTGCCGTACTATGTAACCAGTCCAGGCAGTTTATATCTTCACCTGTGAGGTTTTAAATAAATGAACTCGTCTGGCATTGTAGATTATCTAAATCAGTCTCTTGGTTCTATAAACCATTTTTTGGGACATCTGACCTCTCTTGCCCTGCGGTGTGTCCCACAGCTGTAGAGCGACTGGTGTGGAATCAAGCATTAGGCTCCTGACCTGAAAATCCAGTCCTGTCAATCAAACATCACATGACTTGTCAGCACACAAAAGGAATGAAGCTAAGCGTGAGCATAACTGGGCATAAATCAAGCGTCTCACCCACAGTCCAGGCCAAGTTATTGGGGAAGTGACCGCTGCAGTAGTGATGGATGAATGAGCTCTTTCCAGTTCCCCAAAAACACCACCTTAAACACACCTGCGGGCCACACAGTGCGCTCTGGAGGAGGAAGAAGAGAGAAAGGATTTCCTGGAGAGCCACATCATGCAGATAAATATTTGATTGACTGTTAAGATCAAGAATTTATGAACATCTTTTGTAGTGTTTGGAAGTGACAGAAAGTGAGTCATCTACTGTCATGCAAATATCTGAGGTTCATTTGCATCCAAGACGCAGCCATACAGAGATTAATAAGAAGTTGGGAAGTAGTGTTTTACGGTAAAAACATAAGTAGCGTGGTTTTCTCAGACTGGCAGGTAGATTCGGCTTCTCGCTCTTCAGCTATAGAGAGTCTTTTCGGACTTGAATCTGTTAGAGGTGTCTGAATCCTCAGACTCGTCATTTGGGTTTTCCATCAGCTGCCTTTAAAGTGGATAACAATTATTTTAATACAACAAAAAAATGCATAGGAATTATAAAATGAGTCAAAACCTTTTAATTGCCCTCTATCATTGCTCAAAAATAAATAAATCCTGCTAAAATCTGCTTCTGTACTCAAATAAAAGAAAATATAAAAAATCTAACTTATTTTATTTCAGTTCGTTGCCAAAGCATCATCTAATTTTCTTTCAGTTTTACTTAAAGTACTAAAATAACTAAAACTAAAACAAATACAAATTAATAAGAAATATATAGACACACTTTGAAATAATAATAATAAAAAATATGACAAAAACACAACAACATTACTAAAACTTTAAAGTTAAAAAGAAAATTTAAAAAAATGTAATTAAAAGGAAATTAAAATATACAAATGGAAATACATTTTTAAAAAATCTACTCTTAAAAATGCTGGGTTAAAAAGGGACAAACCCAGCTATTGGGTTGTTTTGAACCCAACCGCTGAATCAAAACAACCCAATAGCTGGGTCTGTCCCTTTGTAACCCAGCACTGTGTTATATTTAAGCCAGCATTTTTTTAGAGTGTATAATAGTTATATCAATGATACTGAAATAGCACTGCAAAAAAAAGTGTGTGATCTGTTTTCATCAGCAGGAATGAAAAATTGGGAACATAAATGTTTTAAGATGCTAAATTACATTTTGCAGCATTGGCAAAGACAAATGATCCGGAAAGTATCAGTATTCACCAAAGGTTGTGGCTCAGAATTGCAATTAAAGTGTACAGTTGCAACTGCAATTCTGGCAAGAGCTATAACCATGTTTAAAAATGCACATCTTATATATGTATATCTATATATGTCTCTTTATAGAGTGTTATGTGCATTAATATAGCATGCATAAGGTTTAGTTAGATACCCACCTCTTTGCCGATTTCCTTGGTGGAAAATATTTCCCCAGTATGGATTCCTTCCTCTGCAAAGTATTATTCACTTGAGCTGTCTGAGGAACAGTTGACCAGATATGAAAGACATTTTAGCTTCAGCTTTAATGGAGACGGTTTTGAAGGAAAATTGAGAAAAGTCTAGTATATAGTTTATCTTGTAGAAACTATGCATATCGGTCTCCCAGAGCAGTAATTGATGCAAAACTGGGTTCATGTGATGCGCTTGTTTAAGTATTTGCAATGCTTATATATATATATATATATATATATATATACAGTATATGTGTGTTATGGTATTTTTCTTATTTTTTGACTGACTTTCTTTGTAAAAAATGAGGGGCATTAAGTGATTAAGGCTCTTCTGAAACAGAAATAACCATTAATTTGGAATCACACTTGTTTCCGTAACAGACCAAACAAGGAACAATCTTTCTCCAAATGTGACCCGTTTGATTGGAGAACAGTGCTGAATTCCATATTCACGGTTTCAAATGTTCCACACAAGGTCTTCGATGAGTTCAAAGTTTCCTTCAAGTCATTAGTTGTTCCTCTTAGAGGCTGACGAATGGAACAAGCTCTCCCGAGAATAAACTAACCAGAGCTGCACCTGGAAAATGTGAATATTCCAGAAGAGCGTGTGGCTGGCATCATCCACAAACTTTCAAATTCCCGAAGAAACATGGGCTCATGGAAACTCACAGAAATACATCCAGATGAATGTAGCCGTTCACATTTAGCTGTATGCATTGTGGGTAATGTTATATGGGCCAAAGGCAGGGTTAATATGGGTAAACAGAGCGCACCCACGGCGAGAAGGCGTGAACACAGCGGCACGGTGGGTAAGGAGTGGGAGACATGAAGGGGTATTTTTGACTAACCATCTTCTGTGTCTGTTGGGCATCTTTATCATCCCGAAGACGCTTGTTCATGTCTCTACAAAAGAGAAGCAGAGAGAATTCCAGTTAAATTTTTAAGCTAAAGCTCCTCCTCACAGGACTTTTACAGCCTTGGAATATATAGATAACAAATCTAGTTGTCAATGAGATGGACTAATGATCGATCAAACATCTTAAACCTTCATCCATTTTGATTGGTCGATTCTTACAGCCTTATCTTTCAGATAAAAGTAATACACACATGCCTACTCTTGAACACTCATCATACTACATCATAAAGGTGTGATCGTTTCAGTTGGGTCGCCCTACCTGAGAAGATCCAGCTGTCTCATGAGGCTTTCCCGTTCCTTCTGCATGTTTCGGGACACTTTCAGGACTTCTCTGTAGTGAGAAACAGTCAGACATGAAACCTGCACAGCATATCATCAGGAAATAGCAGCTTATGTTTATTTGTTCGTTACATCCCAAAACTAAAAGTTATTTTGGTTCCATGAAGAACCTTTAACATCCATAGAATCTTTCCATTCCACAAAAGGTCCTTTACAGTGGAGAAAGGCATATGTTCTTCCAACCTCTCTTTGCCCCTCTGCTGTTGTTTGATGGTGTTCTGTAGTTGTTGTAGTTGGCTCAGAGCGTGCTGAAGCTCCTCTCGGCTCTGCTCCAGTTGATCCTGCAGCTGCTGGTTGATGTTCTGCAGTCGGCGGTTCTTCCCTCGAGTGTCAGTTTGATCACTGCTCAGAGTGTTGATCCTGCTCTCCAACTACACACACACACACAGGTGGGGTGAGACAGACCCTCCTGCTGGTTTAATAATCAAACGTGTTGATGAGTGTGTACCTCTCTCTGTTTGGTGAGCGTGAACTCAAGTTCTTGTTCTCGCATCTTCAACTCCTGCAGTATCTGCTCTTTCTTGACTCCTTGCTTCATGCTGTCCTTCATCACAGAGCAGACCAACGTCACACCATTAAAATATGACATCAGCAAAATCACATTACCATCATCAATATTGTTATCACCTTAATTACCACTATCATCATTATAAATTGCATTACCGTCATCACCAAAGTCACCATCATATTTATCACCTTGATCAATACAATTATCAACATCACATCCACATCACTATGAACAATGTCATTATCACATCATAATCATCTTGAAAATTATTACCACCATCATAATGACCATTATCACCATGAATATGATTCTCCCCATCATAATCACAATAATCAGTATCATTACTATAATCAGTATCGTAATCATCACCACTGGAATCATGATCACCATTACTATCATAATAATCACCATACACAATAATGCTAATCACATGACAATCCTCGTCACCAACATCATCACTATTACTATCATATGATTACCAACATCATAATCATCAATCATCACCACTGGAATCATAATCACCATTATCCCAAACATAATCAATATCATTATCATAAATCACAATCACAATAATCAGTATCATCACTATTATCAGTATCGTAAACATCATCACCACTGGAATCATAATCACCATTATCCCAACCATAATCAATATCATAAATCACAATCACAATAATCGTTACCATTAGTATCATACTTATCATGAACTATATGATTACCAACACCATATCATTATCACCATTAGTATCTTAACAAACACAAGGAACAATATGATCATCAATGTCATCAATGTTAATATCTCAGATGTTAATTACTATTATAATCTTCATGAACTATAGAATTACCAACAGCATATTCACCATGATCACCACTGATATCATAATCACAAGGAACAATAATATTATCCCCATCACAGCAATATCATTACCTCATATCATTATCACCATTAGTATCTTAACAAACACAAGGAACAATATGATCATCAATGTCATCAATGTTAATATCTCAGTCTTCATCATTACTATTATAATCTTCATGAACTATAGAATTACCAACAGCATATTCACCATGATCACCACTGATATCATAATCACAAGGAACAATAATATTATCCCCATCACAGCAATATCATTACCACCATCACTATCATAATCACCAGGAACAAATGTATCATCACCATCATCAATATCATTGTTACCCTTGCTATCGCAATACTGTAATCATTATCGACATCACCATTACTATCACAGTCACCATAAACTATATGATTACCATCATCATAATCACCATCATCACCATTGGTATCACAATCACCACGAACAATATTATCACTATAATCTGTCATTACCATAATCATTATCATCACCATCACTATAATAACCACCATGAACAATATCATAATTTCCTCTAATACTAGCACTGTTCTCTAATTAAAATAACATTTCCCCTTCTAAAGTTTTGCCAAACTTAAATCCGTACTTCATATTTACACTGTGTGTTTACCAGAGCTTGTCGTTTCTCTCTCTCTTCTTTTAACTGACCCTCCATGTCTTCATACATGGACCGAACCACTCGGTCATGATCTTCCTCTCTCCTGTAGGACATTTAAACACTCAGCACATTTCATTTATCTCTAGACATACACAAAGACATGTTTATTTTACAACAGGTAAAGGAGTGCAATGAGGCCTGAGGACCTGCGCAGTGCCTGTTCTAAATTGTCTTTCTCTTTGAGTGCGTCCTGAAGATGAGACACAGTGTAGGAAAGAACCTCCTCCAAAACATCCAGCAGCTCAGGTTTGTCCCTCTGGAGCTCACACCACAGAGTACACAGCTCCCACTGACTAACACACAGACAGACATGAACAACCCAAAAAGCTTGTGTAAACTTTGTGTAAAGTGTTAGTGAAAAAAGCAGAGTTTGGCCGATGCAGCCCATAAACGTTAACCTAAATGTGTACAATGACAGTATGATGGCTTTGTCAATATTCATCTAAACCTCAAACAGACAAGCACAGTTGACTTGTTATCTTATCTGTTACACCGTGGTGACCATGGCTGTGTATATTTACTCACTCTTTGAAGAGTTTATCAGCTCCCAGCTCCATGAGGATGCGTGTGAATCGGATCTCCGTCGGCTCTACTCTCTCCTCTCCGCTCCTCGCTCTCTCCTCTGGCCCAGAACCAACAAGTTCTCCTAATTTAGACCGAGAGATTTTAATTTAGGCATATATCTTAATGCATACACTGTAAAAAAAATTATTGCTGCGATTAGTTACCACAATTTAAAATTCAACATTAGATGAAGTAATAATGTGTTGTTTCAACTTCAAAAATTAAGTGTTAGTGCTTGACTTAAGTTTAGTTAAGCTGGATATTTAGGTTATCGCAACAAAGTACTACACATAGTGTCTTGCAGATGTAAATGCAGACGTCAAATAGACGTCTCCGTGATGTACGTGTGCTTACATTTACAAAGAAGTTTAAATGTCATTGCATTAATAAGTGTTTGCACTTGGAATACAGAATGTTTGGTTTTCATTTTTCAACACATTTAGTCAAATATTCTGCTTGAGAAGTGAGCTGGCGTCATATTTTGTCATCTACTTTAGTGGCATTCTTACAATTTGCTATTTGCAATGACATTCTGTGACCTAAATACGTTTAAGGGCCAATGCTGTAACACAAAACATTCATGTTGATTTCATGATTCAAGATATGCATGAATATAACAAAATATAGCCTGTGGGCATGGCATGTTTACACACCTGCAATAAAGCCATAGATGAATTGCCACACTCAAGGTCAAATAAACTTCCCGAGCTTTGCTACAACTACACACGAAAATCACCTGAGAGATACAGTCTGACAGCCATATGTCAACTTCAGAGAAGAAAACGTAGTCTACACATGCATTTTTTTTCTGTGTGTGGAAATCATACATAACTACACTCTTAAAAATAAAGGTGCTTCAAAAGGTTCTTCAAGCGATGCCATAGAAGAACCATTTTTGGTTCCACAAAGAAGCATTCAGTCAAAGGTACTTTAAAGAAGCATCTCTTTCTTACCTTTTTATAATCTGAAGAACCTTCTTTCACCCCAAAGAAGCGTTTGTGAAACAGAAAGGTTCTTCAGATGTTAAAGGTTCTTTATGGAACCATTTAGACAAAAAGGTTCTTCTGTGGCATCGTGAAGCACCTTTATTTTTAAGAGTGTATTATAAATAAAGTATTTTCCTTACGCCGCTTGCAATAAATCAAACTTGTCAGGCAAAGTTAAATCATGAATTTGTTTCGATGAAACTGCAAACCCAGGAAGGAAACACTCAGAAATGCACATGTGCAATGACCCACTTCATCTGGACATTTAATACTTTATCATATTGTCTATAGAATGGATTTTTGACTCAAAATAGACATGAACTTTATACATGGGATCAGTGGGACATTTCATATTTATGCATACCTTCTACATATACCATGGTGTTTAGAAGGTGTATGTCCAAAAACATGGTAATACCATGGTACTCTTTTGTAAAGTAGATGAAAGGCATGTATGATATATATTAAGTATTGTTCTAAGAGAGTTTTAGTAGACTGGCAAATGTTGGTATCATGCATAATTTTAAACCATATGTCAGCACTTTCCACTTTTCCTTTAAGACTAACTGAACAAACATAAAACTGAAGAAACTGGGGTTAAATCAATTAATTTGTCATTCAAATAAATACATTACTACAATTAAGAAACAGAACGTACCAGACCTGTGGTGCGATGTTGCTCAGGTGTGTGTCGCGTGTCACCTGTGACCGGCAGGTGTCTCGTTATGCCAGAGTTCCTCCAGCAGGGGGCAGCAGAGAAGCACGAGCCTCAAAATACCGTAACTCTTATAAGAAATCCTCGCTTTGTCCTCAATTGTTTGGATGCCTCTCCTGTCCCATCCGTTTTAAAACAGAACAGCGTTTTTAAGCAGCAAAAACTTACTTTACATTACATTATAAAAAATGTTTTACGTTTCCAAATAATTAATAATAGTATAGATAACGTTACATTTATAAAGATATGCATATTGATACACAATAAAAACAAACAAAATAGGTTAGGTTATATAGACAGATAGATAGACAGACAGACAGATAGCTAGACAGACAGACAGACATAAACAGATAGATAGACAGACAGATAGATAGATAGACAGATAGATAGATAGACAGACAGACATAAACAGATAGATAGACAGACAGACATAGATAGACAGACAGATAGATAGATGGATAGACAGACATAGATAGATAGATAGATATTCAGCATAATACATTTAAATAGATAGACAGACAGGCATTCAATATGATAGCTATATTTGAGATCTATAGACAGATATTCAACAGAAAGAGTTAGAGATGGGATAGAGAATGTTTTTCTGATGTGATTTATCTTCTCTATAATCCATTCAGGAGGAAGATCTCCGCACGCTCTGATGAGGATTTCAGCTCTTCAGGAACATTAATATTCACCCGAGCATCTGAATGTTCACTCGTCACTGATCCAGCATGACTGATGCCAGGATTAAACGGCCAGTGGAACAACTCCAGCAATTGTCCTCGCCGTCCTTTGGTTTTTCATGGAGTAGGCGGAAGTGAGGTGGAATTTCCTCTATATAATCACGGCGAGATGATCTCCACGTCACACGTCTGCTGAAGAGTGGCGGAGGGCTTTCTAGTATATTCCGGATCGCTGCAGATATGCTCCAGACCAATAACTACTCGCTGGTGCTGCTGATCCAGCTGGCACTGCTGACCTTTGACCTGTTCGTCAACTCCTTCAGTGAACTGCTGCGGGCCGCGGCGGTCATACAGCTCGTGCTCTTCATGTGAGGACTTACAGATTGCATTATTCATAGCATCAGTCTGATTAGGTCAATATAGAAAGCAGATCATATTTAGAAAATAAGCACTCTTTTATGCCATATTTTCAAAAAATATTATATAGACACCTTGTTTCTTGAACAAACAGGCATCCCAGATGAAATGATAAAATGCAAACCTTGAATGCAATGCAAGATGCTTTGAATCAAAGCCGATGCATTAATGTTTTCTAATATCATATCTGTGTCTTGTCTTCTTTCTGCAGAATCCAGGACATCGGCATCCTGTTTAACGTGATCATCATTCTCCTCATGATGTTCAACACATACGTGTTCCAGGTGGGGCTGGTGTCACTGTTACTGGAGCGGTTCCGAGCGCTGCTGATACTGTCTGCACTCTACCTGAGCCTCAGCATCAGCTTTCACTGCTGGGTCATGGTGTGTCCACACACACACACACACACACACACACACACACACACACACATTATTACTAGGTCCTACATGGAATCTGTGAGCACAGAAAGTCATTTGTAAAATTCAAGTAATCCCTCACCACGTTTAAATCCATTCTGATGCACTTTTGCAGAAAATTATTATTGTATAATATTTAAATTAAAAATAAAGCTAAATAAAAAATTAATGTTTCACTTTTTTTTTTAAACCAATTCTGCTGAAATTGAACAGAAAATTATTATAGTATAATATATAATAAAAAATAAATATATTGTCTCAAATAGATTTGTACTGCTAAAATACTCTCATTTTGCTCATTTCAAGTGTTTAAAATCCATTCTTCTGAAATTTTGTAGAAAATTATTATTGTATAATTATATATCAATTAAAAATTTAAATAACATACATTGGTAAATTAAAAATGTCATTTGTAAAATTTTGTAAATTCCTCACCATGCTAAATCCATTCTGCTGCACTTTTGCAGAAAATTATTATTGTATAATATTTAAATAAAAAATAAAGCTAAAATAATAAATACAAAAATTAATGTTTCACTTTTTTTTTTAAACCAATTCTGCTGAAATTGAACAGAAAATTATTATAGTATAATATATAATAAAAAATAAATAAAAAATATTTATATTGTCTCCAAAATAGATTTGTACTGCTAAAATACTTCCATTTTGTTCATTTCAAGTGTTTAAATTCATTCTGCTGAAATTTTGCAGAAAATTATTAATGCATAATATTTAAATTAAAAGTAAAATTAAAACAAAAAATTGATTCTGTATGTTTTTCTGAAATACTTAAATTTCCCTTTATTCTGTTCTTTCCCATGTTTAATCCATTCTGCTAAAAATTTGCAGAACAGTATTATTGTATAATATATAAATAAAAAAAGATTTATTTATATTGTGTTCAAAACTTATTCTGTATAAATATATATTTCTAAAATACTCCCTTTTCCTTATTCTGTTTATTTCCCACGTTTAAAGCCATTCTTCTGAAATTTTGTAGAAAATTATTATTGTATAATAAGATAAATAAAATAGTAAAATTTGTATTTACATATTTGTATTTCTAAAATACTTCCATTTCCCTTTATTCCGTTCATTTCCACAGTTTAAATCCATTTTGCAGAAAATTATTTTTGTACGTCAATTAAAAAGTTATTTATATTGTGTCCAAACTTGACTTTGCAGAAATGTATTAATGTATAATATGTAAAATAAACAAAATGTAAAAATGATTAATATTGCGTCCAAAATTCTGTCCATATTAGTATTTCGAAAATTCGAACTTTTTTTTTTCTGTTCAGAACCTGAGGTGGATGGAGTCCAATGGTTTCGTGTGGACGGACGGGCTGCAGGTTCTCTTTGTGTTCCAGAGACTCGGTAAGCCGACCGTGAGACGTTAGCCAAACCCAAAACCCGATTGGATTTCATGTGAGGGTCACTGTCAAGAACCTCTCAATCCCTTACTGCAAGGCCTAACCTTTCTCTCTCATGACATAAAAAGTGTCGTCGAGGTGTGATCAAACCAGAGGCACAATTTTCTTCCAATCAGACAGTTAATCGCTCTTTATTATTTAGCAGTTTTGCGGTTTCCACACAAGTTAACCATTGCCTGTTGATGGTTTTGTATCTCCCCAGCTGCTGTGTTGTATTACTACTTCTACAAACGCACAACCGAGTACCTGGGAGACCCCAGACTTTACGAAGATTCCCCGTGGCTCCGTGACGCATTCGCTAGAGCGCGACAGTGAAACCAACCCAAAGTGGTGCACGGGGGACGTTAACGTTGTGCAATACAACACACAACCAAAGCATTTCAAGAAACTAAACGGATGGACTCGTTCAGAGCCCGCCACCTTAAAACAAACTTAAGAATTGTAGGAAAGAGCCAAGATGGCTTCCATGGAGCACAGTGGCAAATGGAGAGATCTCATTTTGTGTTTTTAATGACTGGAGCGCAACGAGAAATAAAGCATCATGAAACCTGACGTCTGAATGTCTCTAAACGCATCTTAGTGCAATAGTACTGATCTTACTGCCACAATTATCATAAATTGCTTCTTACCTGTTGGTTGCGTAGACATCTTGTTGTGTAACATTGTAGTACGTACTAAAATGTCTTTTTATATGGTTTTGGATCGATGCTTGAAGCAGAGTTTGATGCAGAGTTTGATCCTACAGTCGAACTACGAGATATTTCGTTCACTTCCGTTTGCCTTTGAAGCGACGAGTGGAATTTGGTCTGAGGAATTGTGTATTTTTTTTGTATATTGTGCCCATTTTTTAAACATTTTGTTTGTAATATTTTCATAAACATCCTCCAACTGACACACGTTCGGCATATTTTCAGTAAATTGTCGATGGAGCATCAACAAAGTGCCTCACTGTTCACCCAACTCTACACAAAGTGAGTAAACAGCAGAGCGTCAGTGCACTTGTTATGCTGTAATAGAGATCGTATTCTTCTGTCACTTCTGATGTTGCACTAATAAACATTTTCCATTGGCCTAATTCAGGTCGCTGATGCTTTACTTTACATATTTATTGCAAACAGAAGTGTTCTTCAAGGAATAATTCAACCAAAAATAAAAATTTGATGAACATGTACTCACCCTCAGGGCAAGATGTAAATTAATTAGTTTCTTCATCAGAACACATTTGTGTCCCTGAAGCACAAAACCAGTCATAAGGATACATTTTTTGAAATTGAGATTTATACATCATCTGAAAGCTGAATAAATAAGCTTTCCATTGATGTATGGTTTGTTAGGATCGGACAATATTTGGTCGATACACAACTATTTGAAAATCTGGAATCTGAGGGTGCAAAAAAATCTAAATATTGAGAAAATCATCTTTAAAGTTGTTCAAATGAAGTTCTTAGCAATGCATATTACTAATCACAAATTAAGTTTTGATATATTTATGGTAGGAAATTCACAAAATATCTTCATGGAACATGATCTTTACTTAATATCCTAATGATTTTTGGCATAAAAGAAAAACTATAATTGTGACCCATACAATGTATTGTTGGCTATTGCTACAAATATCCCCCAGCGACTTAACACTGCTTTTGTGCTGCAGGAACACATATGAAGAAGTTTCTGTGTGAAAACGGTCCAAACAGTCGATAAAAACATCATAATGCCACATTATACTTGTGAAGCAAAAAGCTGCATGTTTGTTAGAAACATCCATCAAGGCGTTTAACTTGAAACCGTCGCTTTCAGCTAAAATAGTCTTCTATCCATAATATTGCTTTCTGCAGTGAAAAAGTCGTCTCATCTGAATCAGGAGAGAAATCTGCACAGATCAAGCACCATTTACAGGCCAAAACAGTCCAAAACATTTTAAAACCAATGTGGATGGATTTAGATGTGAGAGACAACAGGTGATGGACTTTTTCACTGGAGGAGCGTTATTATGGATTATGGACTCATATTTTGGCCAGAAACTACGGTTTAAAGTTAAAACGCCCCCAAGATGGATTTTATTTATTTATTTTCACTTCACAAGACATTAACTAATGGACTGGTGTGGATTATTGTGATGTTTTTATCAGCTGTTTGGACTCTCATTCTGACGGCACCCATTCACTGCAGAGGATCCATTGCTGAGCAAGTGATATAATGCTACATTTCTCCAAATGTAATCCGATTAACTATTTTTTTGGGTGAACTATTTCTTTCAGTCATGGCTGTAGTCGCTTTATCTCTGAGATCTCCGACGCTGACAGACTGTTCTATTCTGATCAGTCAGATTAAGCTTGGATTGGGGTTTTACGCTCCACAAACAGCCCGCCGGACACAAATAGCAGGCTATGTTTTCAAATACTCAGCCAACTCACCCCTCACATCGTGTGAGGATGAACGTAAGGAACATACTGTTGTTAATAGAACAACAGAACAAAAGGAATAGTTCACTCAAAAATTAAAATCTTAATATGTACTCACCCTCAGGCCATCCAAGATTAGGATGAGTTTGTTTCTTCATCAGATTTAGAGATATTCAGCATTATATCACTTGCTCTCACCAGTGGATGCTCTGCAGTGAATGGGTGCCGTCAGAATGAGAGTCCAAACAGCTGATAAAAACATCACAATAATCCACAGCCCTCCAGTCCATCAGTTAATGCCTTATGAATTGAAAAACTGCATGTTTGTAAGAAACAAATTAATCATTAATCAGATCAAGCACTGTTTGTTGGTGAAGCTCTGTTTGACATAACGCTGTGTCAAGACATAATGACTGAAATATGTTCTGATTGTATAATATTTTTCTATGCTTGCTATTAATATAAATATTTTAATTACATAATCTATTGTTTAAGTAAAAAAAAAAAAGCATGGAATAATTGAATGTGAATGGAACATACATTTACACAGTTATTTATTTAGCAGATACTTTTATACAATGTGACTTCAAATGAGGTTAAACAGTAAAATGTCTAAAGATAGAGATTTAAATAAAGAAAACAATCCTCGAGAATGAAAACATCTCTAACAGTGGACACATCAAATGAAAACCAAGAATCTTTTTTGATTTTCTAACAAAAACTATTTTTATTCGTGAAATATTAACCCACAATCCCACCCATCATGCCAGCGCAAACTGCATCCAAAATCCCAGCGCTTCTGCGGTAAAGCCTGTAGTCCCCGAAAAAATGTTCTGTTCACCTTGGAATGTTGTCCTGTACATGTCATTTCCACAACCTGACAAACACAAATACAACAGATATAATAAATGTATTTCATGTCCAGTCTGGAAAACTCAGGGACTGTAAATACTGTAATTTCAAGGTTAATATATAAACCGATCAAGCTACAGGCCAGCGATGTTATAGTTAACTGAAACCATAAAAAACTTGAAATATGTTACTTGGTATACTTGGAATAAAATAAACTTTAACTGAAACAAAATAATACAAAAAACCTTGAACGTATTTTATTCCAAAGCAACATTTCTCATTTTCACTTTGGATTTTAAACTAATGTACTAAACTAAAACTGAAATACAAATGAATAAAATTGACATTTCAATGAAAAAAATACATAAATAAAATAATGACAAAACACAACAAAACTAGTGAAACTAAAATGAAAAAAAAAAATTCAAATTATTAATAAAAACTAATGTATGGAAGCTTGTTTCCACCACAAAAAATAAATAAATATATATAAAAGGTAATTGCAACTTTTTTTCTTCTTGTAGTTTTGAGTTTTTGTCTTATATTGAAATAACTAAACACCATTAAAAAAACTTGTTACTTGGAGGAAAAAA
>NW_015505938.1:288757-316530 GCF_001515645.1 Sinocyclocheilus grahami
ATTTTTTTGGGTGAACTATTTCTTTCAGTCGTCATGGCTGTAGTCGCTTTATCTCCGACGCTGACAGACTGTTCTATTCTGATCAGTCAGATTAAGCTTGGATTGGGGTTTTACGCTCCACAAACAGCCCGCAGGACACAAATAGCATGCTATGTTTTCAAATACTCAGCCAACTCACCCCTCACATCGTGTGAGGATGAACGTAAGGAACATACTGTTGTTAATAGAACAACAGAACAAAAGGAATAGTTCACTCAAAAATTAAAATCTTAATATGTACTCACCCTCAGGCCATCCAAGATTAGGATGAGTTTGTTTCTTCATCAGATTTAGAGATATTCAGCATTATATCACTTGCTCTCACCAGTGGATGCTCTGCAGTGAATGGGTGCCGTCAGAATGAGAGTCCAAACAGCTGATAAAAACATCACAATAATCCACAGCACTCCAGTCCATCAGTTAATGCCTTATGAATTGAAAAACTGCATGTTTGTAAGAAACAAATTAATCATTAATCAGATCAAGCACTGTTTGTTGGTGAAGCTCTGTTTGACATAACGCTGTGTCAAGACATAATGACTGAAATATGTTCTGATTGTATAATATTTTTCTATGCTTGCTATTAATATAAATATTTTAATTACATAATCTATTGTTTAAGTAAAAAAAAAAAAAGCATGGAATAATTGAATGTGAATGGAACATACATTTACACAGTTATTTATTTAGCAGATACTTTTATACAATGTGACTTCAAATGAGGTTAAACAGTAAAATGTCTAAAGATAGAGATTTAAATAAAGAAAACAATCCTCGAGAATGAAAACATCTCTAACAGTGGACACATCAAATGAAAACCAAGAATCTTTTTTGATTTTCTAACAAAAACTATTTTTATTCGTGAAATATTAACCCACAATCCCACCCATCATGCCAGCGCAAACTGCATCCAAAATCCCAGCGCTTCTGCGGTAAAGCCTGTAGTCCCCGAAAAAATGTTCTGTTCACCTTGGAATGTTGTCCTGTACATGTCATTTCCACAACCTGACAAACACAAATACAACAGATATAATAAATGTATTTCATGTCCAGTCTGGAAAACTCAGGGACTGTAAATACTGTAATTTCAAGGTTAATATATAAACCGATCAAGCTACAGGCCAGCGATGTTATAGTTAACTGAAACCATAAAAAACTTGAAATATGTTACTTGGTATACTTGGAATAAAATAAACTTTAACTGAAACAAAATAATACAAAAAACCTTGAACGTATTTTATTCCAAAGCAACATTTCTCATTTTCACTTTGGATTTTAAACTAATGTACTAAACTAAAACTGAAATACAAATGAATAAAATTGACATTTCAATGAAAAAAATACATAAATAAAATAATGACAAAACACAACAAAACTAGTGAAACTAAAATGAAAAAAAAAAATTCAAATTATTAATAAAAACTAATGTATGGAAGCTTGTTTCCACCACAAAAAATAAATAAATATATATAAAAGGTAATTGCAACTTTTTTTCTTCTTGTAGTTTTGAGTTTTTGTCTTATATTGAAATAACTAAACACCATTAAAAAAACTTGTTACTTGGAGGAAAAAATATATATATATATATAAAAAACGTATTTTATTCCAAGGCAACATTTCTCATTTTCATTATGTTTAACTTCATGTACTAAAATAACAAACAAAAACTGAAATAAAAATTAATAAAAACTATATAGACATGCTTAAAAATAACAACTTTAACTAAAATTAAAAAATTATTCAAAAGATTAATAAAAACGAATATATGGAAGCCTAAAATAAGTTAATTGCGACTTTTTTCTTGTAGTTTTGAGTGTTTTTCTTAGAATTCTGTTTAAATCTCGCAATTCATTTTGTTTGTTTGTTTGTTTTTTTGTCTGCCACGAAAAAAAAAATACAAAAGGGTAATTACGACACCTTTATCTGACTTCTTTCCTCCCAACTGCAAATGTATCTCACACAATTCTGACTTCTCGTGAGATATGAACTTAGAATTGCACGAAGAAAGAGTCTGAACGGTAAGATAAAGAGGTCGCAATTACCTTTTGTATTTTTTTTATCCCATAAATAAAAAAAGAACATGTTTTTATAGCACTGCTAAAGAGTGTAAAGCCACTCACTTTCAGACATAAATGCCGACCCACAGTAAGAGGAACAGAACGCCGAAGCCCATGAAGAGCGAAGCCACCAGAGAAATCAGCAGCTCTTTGTACAGATCTCGGGTGTACTTCGTGGACGTTACTTCATATCTGCGACAGAGTCAAGGATGCACATACACAAACACCTTTTTAGGCTAAAGTTTGCAATCATGTTTCTGACTGCAAAATGCAGTTGTGTGGACAGTGAAGGATACACGAAGAACCAGGCGGTGAAGAACATGCCGATGGCCAGCAGCACTACAGTGAGGTGAGGAAACACAGCAGGGTTCACCGGACTGGTGTATCTGGTCATGGCTTCCAACTCCTGCACAGAAAATCAATCATGTACAGGTTAGTGGACACGACCTCTGAAACCAGACACCTGAAGATGTCCAACAGCATGCTGAAAAACCAGATAACAGCTAGAAAACAGCATTATTCATGACATCAAGAGGCTGGAGAGAACAGGTGCATGAAAGTGCTGAACTGATATGGATTTTCCATTACTGACATCCAAAGAGACATCACTTATGAACACAGAAATGTGGATTATATCAAATACATGAATGTGAAAACTGAGACACTCATTAAATGAATGGTGCAACCTAGATTTAAACACTTCTCTCTGCATAACATCTGTTACATGTTCACATGAAGCTTATACACATACATATTTACATCTCAAAATATGCATATTTATAGTGCAAAAAAGGCTTCAGCTGACAGCTAAAGCTACCAAACTGCTGCAATTGAACAAGACCAGAGCGATTAAAGAAAATACTAGACGCGTTATTTACAGATTCGAGTCATTTCTGGACTCTCTGGCGTTTAGGAAATATCATAATTCGCTGTAAAATCATGCATAATTTACCATTGTGTGACAGAATTTGTCCGACCGGAAAAAGAGCAAGAACAGCCACGTAAGTGAAGAGGAGCGAGAAAACAGCACAATACAAAATAAAAGTCCCAACGCTCCATAGGATAGATAGAGCTGCTTCTTCTTGTTATGGCGGATTGCAACCATGACTTATCAGGTGCATACCGCCACATACTGTATCGGAGTATGCAGCATGAATTATCTCAATGAATGCACTATAATAAATATTATAGCACTACTATCTAAATCCTAACATACCCCTGTATCCTTCAGATATTCCACAACAGCATCCTGTGCAGCTTTAACCCCTTCTCCTGTTGTTCCCAAACGATGTATTTGTCTTTTCATTATGGCTCTCACACAAAGACGGATTTAAATTTAGTATCCAGAATTAGTTTTTTATTTATGCATCATGCTTGCATGCATTTGTATTACGACATCAGTACACATACATGTCAAAAAAGTCAGACAAATTATGCAGATGAATTAAAAATAACGATTATGTATCAATATACAACAGAGGCTTTCCGAAAGCTCAGATAAAACAATGGAAATGAGAAACTAACATAAACACAATAGTGAATCAACCGTTTTTAATATTTTAGTTCTCGCGGGGCTTAAAGCCGTAAAGATAAACATAAGACAGACTTTTTATTTTTGTAATTTTATACCACAGTAATTGATAAACAGGGAATGTTTCACCCCACTTAAAACAAGTTATTTAAAATGTAAAATCAAATATTTTATGATTAGCAGAGAACAAACAAATGTAGTAAAATTATGCTATAAAACTAATGAGGAGTAAAAAGAACAGAAATAAAGGATACTGTTGCACATAATGAAATATATGAGTTATAACAAATAATAAAAACCTAACTGAATTCTCACAAGAACATTTAAAAGACGTTTCATATATTACACAGTTTTAGATGTCACAGAAAACATTAGAAAAACAATATTTACAGTGCATAGTTTGGAAGTGCTTCCACAAGAGGCTGGTTTATTCATGACAGAATATGTGATATTCCCAATGATTTTTAAAAAATAACCATATATTAGATTTCAAAAGATCATCCCAAATGTTTTATACTCAGAATCAGTATCATGCATTAGTATGGCATTATGGAAATTGTAATTTTAGTGCACAACATTTTCAGTCAACACTTTCCTGGTTCATGATTTGACCATGACGAACAATCACATATTACCCAGCCTTACAAAGACTAGATTATGGCTTTCCGTATTGCTTTAAAATATTCAAACAATATCTAGAACATCAAAATGTTATGTGTACTAGGATAGGAAACAAACAAAGACAAAAGTACTCTAAATATAGTGTTGAAATTTACATTGTGCTGGATTACATGAAAGACACAATAAATCTGGTCATTTTTCTTCTTGACAAACAAAATTTTAAAAAAAAGAGGGGTGGGAGATTTTAAAGATAATGAAATTAGAATGAATCTACTGAGTTTTGTTTAGTAACACTGAAAGTTTAGGACATTGTCAGACAAATTCTCTGAGAAACCACCGAGATCCGCTCTGATTTTGAACACGATCATTGGTTATGGCTTAAAGTATAGTATGCAGAGCAGCATACTAAAGTCAGAACAATGCAGTAAAAATGAAAGAACATACATTGTAAAAGAAGGAAAAGGAAAGAATAAAGTAAAGAAAGTACCGTAGTAAAAACTCAATTTGAAGGGTTTCCTGACAGGTGTTTAAAATCCAGTTTAATTAGGGTGACCATACGTGCCATTTTCCCAGGACGCGTCCTGGCCAGGATTTGTTTTGGCTTTGTTTTCATGCTTGCTGAAGGTAATAATCGAAAAGTAGTTTGACCAATAACATGCAAGCATTGTACATAATGGACCAATCATGGCATGTGAGAGGGTGGGATCTATGGCCAAAGCGATGCAATTACGCGTACATATTAGGTGTGTTTGACTTAAAAGAAGTCGAACACACCAATAGATCAGTGTTTGACATCAAAGTACCTCGAGAGCACTTCGAAAGCATAACCGTCTGTATGGTATTTTGATGTCATACACCGATTGGTCTGCACACGCAAACAAAGCCAAAACCTAGATATTTTAGCCAATATAGAAATCCTGGCCAGGACGCGTCCTGGGAAAATGGCACATATGGTCACCCTAGTTTAATGATCCAGTGTTTTTGCCACAGTGTTTGACCCGCAATTGCTGTTGGTTCCAGTGAGAAGTCTATCCAGTTTTAAAGAGAAATCCAGTGACTCTAATTTAGACAAATCCAGTAGTTGCTTTTATGGCTCCTACTTCACTTTCTACACTGCTTTCTTTATATCTGTATCTATACTGTTTCTCTCCAGTGAATGCGACAGCAGAAATGAGGCTGTTAAACGTAAAGACTCTGCCTGTTTATTATTGCTAAAATCCTTCATAAGTGTTCGACAGCAGTTATGAGAAGTTTAACAAAAAAATAAGGTAAATAACCCTATTTGTGTATCATTAATAATGAGCCAGTGCAGTTAAAGCCGTTTCCAGTGTATAAATAGTCGGAGACCAAACAGCTATAATCCACCAAGTAATCCACACCACTCCAGTTCATCAGTTAACATCTTGTGAAGTGAAACGCTGCGTGTTTGTAAGAAAAAAATACATCATTAAGACGTTTTAACTTTAAACCATTGCTTCTGGCCAAAATATGAGTCCAAAATCCATAATAACGATTCATCTAGTGATAAAGTCCATCCCCTGTTGTTGTCTTACATCAAAATCCACAGAGATATTTGTTAAGAACTGTTTTCGAATGTAAACCGTGCTTGATCGGTGCATATTTCTCTCCTGATTCAGGCGAGACGACTTCACTGAAGAAAGCATTATTTTGAATTATGGACTCATATTTTAGCTGGAAGCTACGGTTTGACATTAAAAAGATGGATTTGTTACAGTAATTGATGGACTGTAGTGGTGTGGATTACTTCTGATGTTTTTATCAGCTGTTTGGACTCTCATTCTGACGGCACTCATTCACTGCAGAGGAGCTATTGGTGAGCAAGTGATGTAATGCTACATTTCTCCAAATCTGTTCTGATGAAGAAACAAACTCATCTATATTTTGGATGGCCTGAGGGTGAGCAAATTTAAATTTTTGGGTGAACTATTGCTTTAAAGTTCATAAAGCTGTTGACATGTAATGGCATTTAAAGAGCAGGTCATATAGTATTTTAAAGTTTCCTGATATTGTGCTGGAGTCCTCTACAACAGGTTTAAATGCATCTAAGGTCAGAAAACACTGTAATTTTCATAGAATATACATTTAATATTAGAGTCATTTGCCAATGATTTCAAAATGATTCGTTCCAAGCAAGTTCGGAGCAAACCCCTCCCTTCCATAAGTCTACTCTGCTCTGATTGGTCAGCTGGCCAAGCCTGTTGTGATTGGCTCAGAGAGGAGTCCTTGAGCAAGTTAGCGAGCGCTACCATTGACAAATCACCTTTTCATAAAACAATATAGTGCTCCAATCCGTTCTTATAATAATGACATAAAATACAAAAACACTTATGCAAGCGAATTGTGCCCACAGCTAAAGACAATATTTACAGTGCATAGTTTGGAAGTGCTTCCACAAGAGGCTGGTTTATTCATGACAGAATATGTGATATTCCCAATGATTTTTAAAAAATAACCATATATTAGATTTCAAAAGATCATCCCAAATGTTTTATACTCAGAATCAGTATCATGCATTAGTATGGCATTATGGAAATTGTAATTTTAGTGCACAACATTTTCAGTCAACACTTTCCTGGTTCATGATTTGACCATGACGAACAATCACATATTACCCAGCCTTACAAAGACTAGATTATGGCTTTCCGTATTGCTTTAAAATATTCAAACAATATCTAGAACATCAAAATGTTATGTGTACTAGGATAGGAAACAAACAAAGACAAAAGTACTCTAAATATAGTGTTGAAATTTACATTGTGCTGGATTACATGAAAGACACAATAAATCTGGTCATTTTTCTTCTTGACAAACAAAATTTAAAAAAAAAGAGGGGTGGGAGATTTTAAAGATAATGAAATTAGAATGAATCTACTGAGTTTTGTTTAGTAACACTGAAAGTTTAGGACATTGTCAGACAAATTCTCTGAGAAACCACCGAGATCCGCTCTGATTTTGAACACGATCATTGGTTATGGCTTAAAGTATAGTATGCAGAGCAGCATACTAAAGTCAGAACAATGCAGTAAAAATGAAAGAACATACATTGTAAAAGAAGGAAAAGGAAAGAATAAAGTAAAGAAAGTACCGTAGTAAAAACTCAATTTGAAGGGTTTCCTGACAGGTGTTTAAAATCCAGTTTAATTAGGGTGACCATACGTGCCATTTTCCCAGGACGCGTCCTGGCCAGGATTTGTTTTGGCTTTGTTTTCATGCTTGCTGAAGGTAATAATCGAAAAGTAGTTTGACCAATAACATGCAAGCATTGTACATAATGGACCAATCATGGCATGTGAGAGGGTGGGATCTATGGCCAAAGCGATGCAATTACGCGTACATATTAGGTGTGTTTGACTTAAAAGAAGTCGAACACACCAATAGATCAGTGTTTGACATCAAAGTACCTCGAGAGCACTTCGAAAGCATAACCGTCTGTATGGTATTTTGATGTCATACACCGATTGGTCTGCACACGCAAACAAAGCCAAAACCTAGATATTTTAGCCAATATAGAAATCCTTGCCAGGACGCGTCCTGGGAAAATGGCACATATGGTCACCCTAGTTTAATGATCCAGTGTTTTTGCCACAGTGTTTGACCCGCAATTGCTGTTGGTTCCAGTGAGAAGTCTATCCAGTTTTAAAGAGAAATCCAGTGACTCTAATTTAGACAAATCCAGTAGTTGCTTTTATGGCTCCTACTTCACTTTCTACACTGCTTTCTTTATATCTGTATCTATACTGTTTCTCTCCAGTGAATGCGACAGCAGAAATGAGGCTGTTAAACGTAAAGACTCTGCCTGTTTATTATTGCTAAAATCCTTCATAAGTGTTCGACAGCAGTTATGAGAAGTTTAACAAAAAAATAAGGTAAATAACCCTATTTGTGTATCATTAATAATGAGCCAGTGCAGTTAAAGCCGTTTCCAGTGTATAAATAGTCGGAGACCAAACAGCTATAATCCACCAAGTAATCCACACCACTCCAGTTCATCAGTTAACATCTTGTGAAGTGAAACGCTGCGTGTTTGTAAGAAAAAAATACATCATTAAGACGTTTTAACTTTAAACCATTGCTTCTGGCCAAAATATGAGTCCAAAATCCATAATAACGATTCATCTAGTGATAAAGTCCATCCCCTGTTGTTGTCTTACATCAAAATCCACAGAGATATTTGTTAAGAACTGTTTTCGAATGTAAACCGTGCTTGATCGGTGCATATTTCTCTCCTGATTCAGGCGAGACGACTTCACTGAAGAAAGCATTATTTTGAATTATGGACTCATATTTTAGCTGGAAGCTACGGTTTGACATTAAAAAGATGGATTTGTTACAGTAATTGATGGACTGTAGTGGTGTGGATTACTTCTGATGTTTTTATCAGCTGTTTGGACTCTCATTCTGACGGCACTCATTCACTGCAGAGGAGCTATTGGTGAGCAAGTGATGTAATGCTACATTTCTCCAAATCTGTTCTGATGAAGAAACAAACTCATCTATATTTTGGATGGCCTGAGGGTGAGCAAATTTAAATTTTTGGGTGAACTATTGCTTTAAAGTTCATAAAGCTGTTTACATGTAATGGCATTTAAAGAGCAGGTCATATGGTATTTTAAAGTGTCCTGATATTGTGCTGGAGTCCTCTACAACAGGTTTAAATGCATCTAAGGTCAGAAAACACTGTAATTTTCATAGAATATACATTTAATATTAGAGTCATTTGCCAATGATTTCAAAATGATTCGTTCCAAGCAAGTTCGGAGCAAACCCCTCCCTTCCATAAGTCTACTCTGCTCTGATTGGTCAGCTGGCCAAGCCTGTTGTGATTGGCTCAGAGAGGAGTCCTTGAGCAAGTTAGCGAGCGCTACCATTGACAAATCACCTTTTCATAAAACAATATACATTGTTAGGAAATAGTGGGTTCACAGCGAATTATCAGAACTACTTCAGTAAGACAGTAATATCGTGCTTTACCTGGAAACCTAAAGCTGCACTAGGTGTACATCACATATTAGCACAAAAACGTGATATTTTGAGCACTCAATTGAAAATGTACACATAACGTATCAAAGGATTATGCAAATGTGTTACCCAGTGACGTATACCGGTTAACGGGCAAAAGATTCGAAAATATGACGACTCGTTAAGGCGATTCAGAATCGACTCTCTCTTTTGAGAGACAATATCTTTATTTTATCAAACCCATATGACCTGCTCTTTAAAGGAAATGTGAATAATGTCCGCTGATGTCTTTAGAATAATGTGCACCAATGAATCATGCACAAAAACATGTTTTAAGAGGGTAAATTAAAAATTAAAAGATTGATTTCATGTTGACTGCAAGCGCAATTTATGATGTAACAGTCAATTTTACATAAAGACAGAGAGAAGCAGAAAGAAAAGACTGCAGAGCGTGAGCTCCACCCAACAGTCACTAACTGGTACCTGTTTATATTTTATCCTGGCAAATCAAAAGAAATTGAATATATAAATGCTTGTGTGTATGTGTGCAAGTGTGTATATAAGCAGTAATATATAATCAAGGTTAAGGCTAAGTGATCTCGGAAAAATATTTTTTTGGAAAAATGCTCATTTTCTTTTTGTCTTGTACAAATATGCACAGAACAAACACAGATAAGACGTCTTTATCAGCTCGCCCAGATAAAACAGTCTTTGAATCTCGGGCGGCGATATGAATGGACACGAGAAGTTGAAGCTGAATAGCATGAATCTTGACGCTGCTTAGCATGCGCTTTGAATGAGGAAACTGTACTCAGAGCACTGCGAGGACACGTCATCATCTTCATTGCTACATCCCGTTAGACTCTGTAAACAGAGAGGATGAATGGTTAACTTATCCACAACAATGAAACACAGAGTCTTAACCATGCACAATAAAAATGCATGACAGATTTTTTTCAGATAAAACTGAGAAGTCTGATTCATTTTTGTGAACTGATTCTTTTGCACAGTTCATGTGAATCAAGCAGTTTAAAATAATTAATTTCTGGTTGTGTCTGGTTAGGACACATTGAAAGAGCAAGAGATGAACCATCATGTTTGAAGTTCACTCACTGAATGTGACACTCGAAAATGGTAGGTGACCTCTTGAAAAGGCATAACAGGAAGTGACCACAGGTGGCTGGTCCCCTGTCAGAAAAGAGGTTTGCATGTGACAACCGAAGCATATTAAAGGAGTGACATTCTCAGTTACTGCAGGTGCAACACCATATAAACGGGGACCAATAATCTCACCGCTGTATAAGTGCTCCGCTTTAGTGAGAAAGAAGCTTCTGGTTGATTTGGACAGAGTCGCCCCCTGGTGGCTCCACACTGCCTCACCCACACCTCCTCAGAGGAGCTTAAAGGACAACAAGAGATCTAGATGAGTCAGAAGTGCATCAGGGGTGATTCTGGGGTCAGAGGATATTCGGGATTATCCCAGACATCTGTGATGTGTCTGAGGACATCCATTGATAAAATACTGAAATATGACACACTGGCTACGTTTACATGCAACCAAATTATCCATTTGTAATCGGATTGACGGCTCAATCGGACTGAAAAGCCTTCATGTAAACACCTTAATCGATCCAATTGAGCTCGATCGGAATGAAATTTCGATCGGATTGAAGGGGGTGGTTTATTCCTTTTCTAATACGATTGAGAGTGCATGTAAACACACGATCGGATTGAACCCCGAAACGGAAAGAACTGCGCATGTGCAATGACGCAGAAATAGCATAATGACGTATCACGCGCAGAATGAACGATTCTTCCTTTTGAATAAAGTGTTGTATAAATGCGTGTCCTGTCATTATAAAACTCTCCTTTCACTCTGCAACTGTGAAGTGGAGCAGGACAACCTCTCACCAGTCCTTGTTTTGGATTCTCATCCACAGGCAACCCGTTTTGGGCGTGGGGAGGGGAATTTTTACTGCGAGATAAATATGAGCAGCACTGCACAGCACAGCGGTTTATATGTATATTTATTCATAAATGGATACATATTAATTCTGCTGTTAAAAACAAGTAAAGAAACCGTGTAGGAGAGTGAGAAACTCTATATTTGTGCAGTGTGCGCATGTCAAAAAAAATAAATTCCGATTTGTGACATATAAACAAGCACATCAACCCGATCACTTTATTTACCATTCATGTAAACACTACATTCAGATTCATCAATCGGAATGAATTCAGTCCGATTGAACCAAAAATTGTGCATGTAAACATAGCCAGTGCAAAACACTTTAATAAAAATGTTATCATCTTCAGGCCATCTTAGACGTAGATGAGTTTGTTTCTTCATCAGAACAGGTTTGGAGAAATTTAGCATTACATCACTTGCTCATCAATGGATTCTCTGCAGTGAATGGGTGCCGTCAGAATTAGGAAGTGGAAGCTAGGAGGAAGTGTTATTATGGTATTTTGGCCAGTTAAAATGTCTTAATGATGGATTTGTTTCTTACAAACACAGTTTTTGCTTCACAAGATGTTAATTGATGGACTGGAGTGCTGTGGATTACTTGTGGATTATTGTGATGTTTTTATCAGCTGTTTTGACTCTCATTCTGACGGCACCCATTCACTGCAGAGCATCCATCGGTGAGCAAGTGATGTGATGCTACATTTCTCCAAATCTGATGTAGAAACAAACTCATCTACATCTTAGATGGCCTGAGGGAGAGTACATTTTTTGAACTTTTCCTTTTAAACACGTAAAAACATCATATCAGTGAGGCCTCATTTCTTATAAAACAAATTTCTCAATATTACTGGAGTAAAAGCCAAAAACTGTGTGTTTATACTCACATCATGTGCAGAGTAATGTAAGACATAGATGAGTTTCTGTCTCCATTTAGAAACACAGTAAAGCTGCAAACGAATAAAACACATCAGATCAGAAGCCGGAAAACATCAGTATAATATCAGTGAGATATACAATCTGAACACACACCTGCAGCTCTCAGATGAGGAACAATCAAGCGTTCTGATCTCCTGATCCATCTCGAGAATGTGAAGTTTGCTTAGACACGCTGGTGGATTTCCACCTGTGTATAAAATAAACATCAAAAATTCACAATTTATTTGTGCTGATTTTGATGGAAATGTAATATTAAACAATGTTATGATGGTTTAAATCAATCTAGCATTAGAGTTAGAAAATTTAATTTATTTGAATCTTTTCAATGAAACAAATGAAAACTGATTCAAAGAGTTTCGTATCACTTAAACATTTAAAACAGTCTATGTGAGGCATGTTTTTATATGTTAAAATGTTTTCGTAAAAAATATATGTTGGTAAATATTGCTATTTATTATCATGCATTGTTATGGTGATAAATGTAACTGGCTAGATTTGTACTGTATTTCACTTGATTTTAACAGCTGCTCTGATTGAAAAAAAAAAATCACAGATATTGCAGAGAAAATACACATTAACTATTGTCAAAGGCAGGTATTATAAATGTAATTAAATATAAAAATTAAACAATTTAAAATATAGTAAATAAATATTTTCAAAATGTAAAAAAAAAGATAAACATAATGTTTATTTTTAAGAGTAAAATGATTTTAAAAGCTACTTTGACAATAAAATCACTCTTTTAAAACATTGCAGAGTAAATACATATATTAACAATGTTAATATATGTAAAAGACAGAAAATTTTAATAATAATTAATTATAAAAAGCAATTAAATATAATTGAAATTTATTTAAAAAATTTTAATTAAATAAAATGTAATGTATAGTTTTACTTAAATATAGATATATATTTATATGTATGTGTCTCTACCCTGTGTGTTGATACTGCGCTGTCTCCGGGACGGTGGCTGTTGTCCACCAGGCAAGCGTTTGGTTGCTCCGCTCAGCTCTGGAGGCTGAGGCGGCCGTTTGCCTTTACTGAGGAACAGAGGAGACGACGTGTGACTCAGACGGTTCTTGTTCCGGCTGTCTTTGTCCAGCGGCCGAGACTTTGCCTTCTTGTTAATAGTGGCCTGGGTGGGAACGCCAGTGCTGGAGTCTGAGAGAGAGAGAGATACAGTGAGAGAGAAACGATACTGTATATGAAAAGAAGGTTTGAATGAGTCCTTTTTCTATTTAATCCAACAAAAAGAGCAGTATAAAGAAGCTTTGATAAGATAATATGACAAGATATCATTGATGTGTCAGTTCACTGATTCATTCATTCATCAAATTGATTCATTGATTCAACCTGAAAGAGAATTCGCAACCCATTTTACTTCCATAATGTGATGCATTTTTCTGAGTGAAACACTGGTCTTTTTAACCAGACAAAAAATTGAGAGTAAGACATGTAATAAAAAGTAGATACATTTTAATTTCACATTAACATTTAAGTCGTCATTGATAACACTTTACTTGAATGCATTATAAAAGTATTCATAATGTGCATTACAATGCATTGTATATTTTCAGAAATAATCTTAGTTAAAAGTTAAAATGCATTATAAGTTTTGCAGATTTATTGTTACATCGAAATTGGCTGTTTGTCATGTGATTTAATGAATTATACTTTCTAAAGGTGTAGCAATTAATAGATAAATATTATAATGTATAATAATTATTGTTGAGATCATATAGTGCATTATAAGGTGTATTACAAGGCATAATAATGCATTAAAAATACTTCTATAATGCATTACATATAAAAGCTTCAAGTAAAGTGTTACCAAGTCATTTGTTTGAAACGGCTCTGATGGCTGACAATTTACAAACGACCAGACAAAAAATTGAGAGTAAGACATGTAATAAAAAGTAGATACATTTTAATTTCACATTAACATTTAAGTCGTCATTGATAACACTTTACTTGAATGCATTATAAAAGTATTCAAAATGTGCATTACAATGCATTGTATATTTTCAGAAATAATCTTAGTTAAAAGTTAAAATGCATTATAAGTTTTGCAGATTTATTGTTACATCGAAATTGGCTGTTTGTCATGTGATTTAATGAATTATACTTTCTAAAGGTGTAGCAATTAATAGATAAATATTATAATGTATAATAATTATTGTTGAGATCATATAGTGCATTATAAGGTGTATTACAAGGCATAATAATGCATTAAAAATACTTCTATAATGCATTACATATAAAAGCTTCAAGTAAAGTGTTACCAAGTCATTTGTTTGAAACGGCTCTGATGGCTGACAATTTACAAACTTTCAGTTTGCCGAAAGTTGTCATTTGTCTGGTGACATTGTTGTCATACCAGGAGTGGATTGGTTGTTGCCTGGCAACAGACTGATAGTGGCTGATTGATTGGTTGTGGCAGATGTTGAAGGACAGCAGGGCGGGTGACTGGACAACGATGGCGAGGTGGAGTCTGTAAACGGATAATGAATGTCTATCAAAATACGCGTTTTGGAAAAATACAATGTGCATTGTTACGTGAGTGTGTTTTCTGGCACCTGGGGAGAGAGTGGATGTGGTCACTCTGACAGGGGAAAAAGAAGCCTGACGAGCCGAACCCAGAGCAGAACGAGACCTGCCGAGACAAAGAGAGAAATTATAATATCAGGAAAAAAAAATCAAATAAAGTCTCTTAATTCTCTCAGTTGTTTCTTCCAGAATGAGATTAAGCTGACAATAAATGGCTCAATCTTTGCTTAGATTTGCCAAGATACCAGTTTGAATCAAAATTCAGAGATCTCAATATGAACCCAAACATTTCTCTCCTAAAGAATACTTTGAAATGAGAAGTCTTTGAAAATCTTCCAAGCAACACTGCCTTTCAAAAGTTTGCAGCCATTAAAGATTTTTTTAAAGAAATGTTACAAAGATTACAAATGCTGTTATAAATAAAATAAACTATGTTCTTTTGAACTTTCTTTCATCAGAGCATCCTGAAAAAATATCAGGGTTTCCACAATATACTGTTTTCAACATTGATAATATTAATAAACATTCCTTCAGGAGCAAATCAGCATATTAGAATGATTTCACTGAATGATTGATTAGAATGATTGACACTGAAGACTGGATTAATTATGCTGAAAATTCAGCTTTGATCGCAGGAATAAATAACATTTTAAAATACATTAAAATAGAAAGCAGCTCCTTTAAATTGAAATAATATTTCAAAATATTACTGTTTTTACTCTATATTTGGTCAAACAAATTCAGACTTGGTGAACATAAGAGACTTCTTCTCAAAAACCTCTGAGTAATACAATTTTCCTAAAAAGTTTTTTTTTTTTGGAAATGTAGGACTGGAAATCTTTTGCTGCTGGATGGGAAGATGAACTGATAGAGAAACAGAGAGAAAGGAAGAGGACAGCATACCACAGACAGAAGGATGGACAGAATGTGACGGTTGCAGTGAGGAAGGGCGTCCAAGAGACGAAGAGAAGGCAGCGGGATGCAGAGCTACAAACAACACTGAGAGAAATGAGCAGCAGGAGATCAAACGAGAGCATACAGAAATAAAGAGAAAGACCTCTGAGCATGACGTGGTGATGTGTACGTGTGAATGGATGTGTGTGTGTGAACACATACATACCCCTCAACATCACTTATGCTTCCATGGCGTTGAAGATTGAGCACATAGAGGATGGACATGGAGATGACACTACAGAACAGATGATAATGAGCATGAAACAGAGACTCAAAATATTCATTCTAATGTTTGGGGTGAATGATTTCCTCCCTCACCTGAAGGCCATTATGATGACCAGCGCCAGGATGGTGCCCTGCATGAATCTGTGACTCAGGCAGCCCTGCTCTGGGTTGGACCGCTGCAAAAACAACAACAATCATCTCATCTCATCTCATCTCATCTCATCTCATCCCCAACCTTCCAATTCTATTCCATCCCAGTCCAAATTATTCTATTCTATTACATTCCTCTCATCATATACCACTGATTCTGTGCAATCCCATTCATTATGTTTGAATCATATCCTATTCTAGCAATCTATCCCATTCCATCTGATTCTATTCTATTCCATATGATTCTATTCCATCCAATATGATGCTGTTCTATTCCATGAGATTCTTTCCCATCCAATATGATTCTACTCTATTCCATATGATTCTATCCCATCCTACATGATTCTATTGCATTCCATATGATCCTTTCATATCCAATATGATTATATTGCATCACATTAGTGGAATTTAGTAACACAATAAACATCCTATTTTTCATTCAAGTATAATTTTAGTAACTGTTTTTTTGAAAACCAACAATCTCAACATTGATGTTGTATTTCTCACCTGCAATGAGACTGTAACATCACATCTCATCTCATTCCATTCCATTATTGTTTTTAATATATTAATATTTTTTTTAAAGCGGAAGGTTGTTTTAAATCATACCTTGCTTCCTGGCTTAGCTGTTTTTTTCTTGAGTGGGCCACTTCCTGTTCTGCTAAAATAGCTTCCTGATTGGCTAGAAAAAAAGAGCATATTTCTTCAGACATCCTCACTTTGAATGTACTCAAACAGATGCACGTGTGAGTGCACAGCTTCATAAACACACACCTGACAGTGCCTCCGCTGACGGTGCTCTTCATGCTGTCTAGCCGGCGCAGCTTGGCGAGCTTTCGGTTCCAGCGTTCAAGTTCGTCAATGCGAGTCTCCAGATTATCAGTGAGTTTGCAGAGTTCCTTCACTGCTCCCACGTTCTCCATAAAGATCCTCTCCTGCAGAATCAAACACACACATGAGAGAGAGGCAGAGACTGTGTGGGCATCTGTAAGAATGTGTTTGTGTGCTCATACTTTATTGACCACCAGTAGATTAGGGATGGTCTCTCCGTTAGCACACACCACGTCTCCTCCCTCCTTCACAGCCTCCGGCAGAATCTGCTGGACCTCCTGAGCAATGACCCCTAATAACACACACACACACACACACAACCTGTTAACTGGACACACTAAGTTTCTGTTAAGCACTAGTTTTACAGTCCTACCTACTAAATAGTGACTGTAATGGAATCATCCTTTATGAATAAATCTCACAAATAAATGTATGGTTCACATTTCACCCCATATTCAAAAGGAGAAAATAAGAAATAATTTTAGCACAGTGTTGTTATTGGTAACTAAAACTATTTAAAAAATATTTTTGATAATTGAAATAAAGCTGACATAAACTAAAATATGAATATTAGATGAAAAAAATAATAATAATAATTAGAAATGTTGCCTTGGCATCTAACAGAAATAAATAAGTTTAAGTAGTAAAATGACTAAAACTAAAATAAAAATAAATTAAAGCCAAATAGAAATATTAACAAACTAATAAAATAACTTCAACTAAAATTTTAATGAAAATATAAAAATGTAATTCAAAATAGTAATAAATGTACATAATACTAAAATAAGACTTAATTAAGATTTTATTTTTCTTAAGATCTAAAGATTTTTTTGCATTGTAACATTATTTGCATCAAAATTAAGCATATTTTCACCAACACAAATTCTCATTACTGTCCAGACACAATGATGATCAATTTTTTTTCTTTTAATTTTGGGGTGAAATATGACCCCAATTGGGAATTTACACTGGGATTGATCTGTGGGGACAGTACCAGTCTCAGAAGTGGCATCAATGCCCACTGTGGCTGCAAACTCAGGCTTATACTGATAATGCACCAGCCTCATTTGGGAAATCCGCCTCAGGTTATCAGTGGTGTCCACCTGGAGAAAGAGAGAAAAAGTGTGAGAGATACCTGTGGATTGTAAATAAATAAACGGAGACAGCTAAATTATTATAATATGAAAACATGATGGAAATAGTTTCAGCGCGATTAAAAATGTTTGTATGGTTGTTAAATGTTCTTAACTGTCAAAACGGTTCTTTAGCATGTGTAAGGAGAGATATGCACACATATAAAAATGTACCTCCTTTACATTCTCCTTGGCTCTAATATCAGAAGGGTGCACAAGGGAACCCATGACCTTTACATTGCCGTGGACAACCAGAGCCTCATCCGGCCGGTCCGTATTGATGCCCACCCGGCCGTGATGGTACACAGAGTCCGGCATCTGCCCTCTCTGCCACAACACTTCACTGTCACTCTCAAATTGACCTGGGTTAGACGCCTGAGAGACAGAGAAAGGAAGAAAGAAAGAACTAAGTAATAGAACAATAATTTAAGTAAACGGCTGAGAAGGGAAGGTGTTACTGCAAATTCAGTTGACTTTTAAATAGATTTATACATAAAACTTCAAATAAATATTTTGCACATAATTAAGATTTATGATATCTTCAGCATTTATATTTCTCAACTAATACTAAGAAAATAAATCAAAAGTAAATGCAAACAAATTCAGCAGCATAACCAGTAAACTGTAACAGTAATAGTGATTGGTCAGAGGTGGATCACTGACACAGAGAAACAGGTTGTGATTGGAAGAGGTCGATCAGACAGACACGACCAGACTGACAGCGGTTACCCTGACGATGATCCTCTCGGAGACTTGAGCCGCCAATGTGAAGCTCTGACTGTGACAATGAGCCTGAAGAGCTACTACCAGCATGAAGTACCTACACAAAATACAAATGTAAGTGTTTTTAATGAAAAATCATAAGAGGTTTAGAGGAATATTCTGTTATTTTGATCTTGTGGAATATCTGTGGACAGTATTAACAGTATTTGGAGAAATGTAGCATTCCATCACTTGCTCACCATTGGATCCTCTGCAGTGAATGGGTGCCGTCAGAATGAGAGTCCAAACAGCTGATAAAAACATCACAGTAATACACAAGTAATCCACACCACTCCAGTCCATCAATTAACGTCTTGTAAAGTGAAAAGCTGTGTGTTTGTAAGAAACAAATCCATCATTAAGATGTTTTAACTTTAAACCATTGCTTCTGGTCAAAATATGAGTCCATAATCCACAAAAATGCTTCCTCCAGTGAAAAAAATCCACCCCCTGTTGTCCTCTCACATCAAAATACACTGACATATTTGTTTAGAACTATTTTGGACTATTTTTGCTTGTCAGCTTTGGTTGATGTGTGCGTATTTCTGTCCTGATTCAGACAATATGATTTTTTCACTGGAGAAAGCAATAATATGGACAGAGGACTCGTATTTTCTCACAAACACGCAGCTTCACTTTTTCACTTCACAACTCATTAACTGATGGACTGGAGTGGTTTGAATAACTTGTGGATTATTGTGATGTTTTTATCAACTGTTTGGACTCTCATTCTGATGGCACCCATTCACTGCAGAGGATCCAATGGTGAGCAAGTGATGCAATCTTAAATTTCTCCAAATCTGTTCCGGTGAGAAAACAAAATCGGATGGCCTGAGGGGGCAGTAAAAAAGTTATAAATAAACCTAGTTAGGATTACTTTGTCATGGTTATATTTCATACCTCTGGTCTGGATTCGGCTTGCCTTTCTTTCTCATGTTATTAGCTGTGGTCTCACTGAAATGGAGACGTCCCACCGTTACTTTGGTCACCTGCTCTGGCGGCAATGTCACTCTATAAAAAAAATAGTTAACATTTATGTCACAGGCCAACCTAAAAACCACACTCTTAATACATAATATTAGTAAATATAATATGAAAAACTTACACAACTGGTTTAAAGGGTCTTTTGCTCCGGTCAGACTGTGACTGTTCCACATTAATGGACTGATTCATCGATTCCAACTGGAAGAGAAACAGATAAAAACATACTAGAACAGGCTAGAGTTTATAGACAGTAGTGACATGTGTTCTGGTTGTTTGGCTCACCTTGACCCCATTGAGTTTCAGGTAAAAGCATTCAATGGGCTGTAGCCCCTCGCTGGTCTTGACATATTTGGGATCTCCTGGCATCCCGATGTACACGGTCACTTGGAAGTGGTTCTTCTTCTGACACACAAATGCATCATCAGCCAAGGAGAAGTTAAAACCCTTATCTGCATCCACCCTATATGTAGGCATCGGACTGGAGAGGCAGAAAGAGAGAAAGAAAACTGCATGAAGAAGAGAGGGTGTTAAATGTCTTTGTTAAAATTATAAGAGGACTTCAGGGAAAAATACCTAAATTAAAGTAAATTATGGTAAAAAAAATAAATAAGTAAATTAATATTATTTAGATGATTTTTAAGGTTACTGAAAAAAAATTCTCAAAATCTATTTCTGATTTTCTATATCTTTTTTTTTTTAAATGTATTATATTTTATATAAGGTTACATATTAAATTATATAATATTTAAAATACATGTTAATTATTATAACTAATAATAATTAATTATCTAGTTTATTTTTTAGAAATAATTATTAAATAAATGTACAGTGGGTACGGAAAGTATTCAGACCCCCTTAAATTTTTCACTCTTTGTTATATTGCAGCCATTTGCTAAAATCATTTAAGTTAATTTTTTTTCTTCATTAATGTACACACAGCACCCCATATTGACAGAAAAACACAGAATTGTTGACATTTTTGCAGATTTATTAAAAAAGAAAAACATTCAATTAATGTACTACAAAAGTGTGGTGGTGTACATGTTTTTTTTTTTTTTACATGATCTGTTGACATTAAAAGTTTTAAGAAAAATATTTAATATTTAGGTTTAGTGATGAATATTGATGTCACTGATTTTCTGTTAACTAAAATAATAAATTGTAATCGTATATATATATCACTATCAATGTTTTCAAACTAACTTTAAAACGAACTGTTATATTTATGTTTATATGTAAACAATTATATATATACACACATTAAATTATGTAAAATATAATACATAAAATCTGTTATAACATCCATATCACCATCCAAGTTTGATAATTTTGAAAAAAACTTTTTTTTGTATGTAAATGTATAAAAATACATGTACAAATACATTTTCATATGAAATTATTTCTATTTATCACAACACTTACAGAATAACCCATGTTCTAAGTTAAACTAAAAAGATTTCGTGGTACAAAACTTAAAAGTCATGCCACTTGTGCCTGATCTTTCTCTCTCTGTTCATCCTCATTCCTCTGTCTTGTAAGCCAGATCTCTGCTCTTACTCTCACTCCTACACGCGGCTCACCTCATAGGAATTCCCTGGCCTCTGCCATCTCTCTCTCTTCTGTCTCTTTTAGTACAGCCTGATACCTCCCTATACCCCATTAAATCCCAAACACACACTCTCGCCCTCAATGCATTTCTCATTGCTCTGTCATAAATCTAAATGCAGAGGTGCGTAAGACCAGGGAAGCACCCACAGTTCTTTTCCACTGGAGTCGTATAATGTAGTCCATTTGTTCTGCTGGTGCGGCTGCCACTTTATGCACTGGTAGTTTGGATCCAGGTATGAGTTTTCTGCATCCTGCATCAAACCTGTGAAAACACGAATGCACTTACATCATGCAGTGCTGAAAATGCAGTTGTGTTGAGGTACCCGTGTGTGTGTGTGTATGTGTACCTGGCTCTTGTTTGATGATGCCTGTGAGGATCTGAGAGTTGAGAGTGCTGTTGGGAGAGTCTGAATGTTTTCTCTTCTTTGCTGGATGTACGGGAATCCCACTGGAGAAACACAGAGCATTTATTTGTTGCTGTGGAAAATTCTGACCTTTGACACTACTTATTTAATAACCTAACTCTAAATTAAAATCATATAAAAAAAACACAAAATCAAGATTGAAATCATATTTCTTCACATGGAATTCACAAAACGCCAGGGGTTTTTAAGATTGTAAAAGTACTGCTGAATGTTAAAACAAAACAAAACCAGGGGGCTAGGGGACCACTAAGGGCCCTCAGCAAATTTGCAAGCAGGCAGCAGGATGACTTAGAGGTAAAAAAAAATAAAAAAATAAAAAAATAATAATATAACTCTAATCTAAATTGAAATGCTACAAAACACATTAAATCAAAATTTAAATTGAAATAATATTTCTTCACCTACAGTTTATGAAAAAATCACTGGAGGTTTTTGAGATTGTAATATTACTGCTGAATGTGAAACTAAACTAAACTAAAATAAATGGATAATAAATAATTTTTTATTTGTTTTAATTATTTGGAATAACATCACACAAAAAATGCTGTATAATAACATAATACAATATATATAAAATGTATTAAAAGATTCACCTTACTTAAAATCTCAAAGGGTCCTTCAGATAAATAATTTAGGTCATATTCTTATAAGTCCCTTGAGCTATGAAAGAGCAACCTCTAAGCAATAAAATGTTCCTCTGGTTCTCTCTCTTACTCTGGTCCTTGTGGATGTTGCAGGAGTTGATGTAGCATCTGACTCTGTTGCATGTCTCCGCCCCCGCCGCTGACTGGACCAATCGCATACTGAGAGATCATGGGCTCTGGCTTAAGGTACATGTCCCGGTGCATGCTGGGATAGTGGGGGTGTGTAGGAAGAGGTGGAGGACTGGTCATGTGACACATGTTCTCGGGGGTCATTGTCCTGAGCATGTGTGGATCTAATGTGGAAAATTAATAAGCAGGCATTCAGTTACATTTAATATTTCCTTCAATTTTGATTTCTACATATACATATATACATAATAATACATAAATATACATATACATATGCATAATAAGTTCTTATTCTTCCCCCTCTGCCCGTGAATCATTTTTCATGTACACATTTATCGAAAATATATTTAAAATTCTGAAAGAATAACTAAACTTTCTGTGTATGTTCTTGGTTGATGGACTGAACTAACCGTTGGCTTGCTGGGGTGAATATGGCTCTGAGCTGGAGTCAGGAGGGGACTCGGGTAGCGTTCTGCAACAACAATAACATTAAATACATTTTATATACATTAAACACATGACAACATGAGTGATTGTCAGGGTTGCTCTGGTTGCCCTGCAATTGCAAGGTACTCTGAGTGGGTTTTAATGTGTTGCTTTGTTTATTTGATCACAGCTCTCCTCAACAAGACTCATGTTTTAATTAGAAACCAATCAGAAAGCTCACTAACAACATATCTGCTGCCTCCTTTTGGGCAACTTTATAAAACAGCATTTGTGATTGCTAGGGGTGTAAAGGTACATGTATTCAGTACAGGTCTTTCGGTTGGGTACGCATGTGTACTGAACAAATACAGTGTTATTTTAACCACTGCATGAGTGTAACTTCATTGGACACTTCCAGTTTTATATATTGTTACTTTTGATAAGAAACAAAGTCTCATCTTTCAAATTATGTCAATTTTCAGGAAATTCAAACAATAAATGCCGTTTTGACGCTCTTTTTCCTCACCAACAAATATAAATTTTATAATTTAGAAGTTAATTTAAAAACTGCATTATGTGCAATTTACATGTTTGCATATTTTTAAGTTGAGAGTTGATTATTTTGTTTAAAAATAAATAGTAATTACATTTAAATTTGGGCTTTGTTGTTAATTGTAACCTTATAGTAACGTAAAAGAGTTTAGTTCCCTAGTTTAGATCTGAATCTGAGGTAGATTTCTATCCCTAATTTTTTTTATTTTAATTATAAAGAAAGAACAATTTGATCAGTAAACCACTGTTAAAAAAAAAGAAGCAGCAATTTTATGTTTAGTTTTTTCCCCCTGCTGTACCGAACCATGATGTCAAAACCGAGGCACTCGGTATCGAACTGTCATGTTTGTGTACCGTTACACCCCTAGTGATTGCACAACTCCTCACAGGTTATCAGGCCTGACCCATTGCGTCTCAGCGCTTAGTCCCAGTTCACTCCTCCGTCTGTCTTACTCAGCCTTTATCTGAACTGAGGGTTATCTGAGGTCATACAAAATGAAGAGGCGGGGCATATCGAAATGGGTGGGGCAAACTATTTGACGTACTATGATTCTGAAATTGTGATGAAACTGCGCTATTGTGTATATTGAATGTATCAACACAAGCTCAAGGTGATTCGTAACTAATTCATATGAATTCATAGATTTTCGTACAATCTGCTTACGCCCCACAGACAGATAGGTTTTTGTCACACTTTTTTTTTTTATAAATAACATGTTTAAGTACCGTACAAATCACATCATATGAATTCATACAAAATTACCACTTCGAAAAATAGTTACATTTCGTGTTACTTTTGTGACCAGTCACATGAGTTTTGATGTACTATGATTCTGAATTTGCATTGAAACTGCACTACTGTGCTTACAGCAGTTTGCAACTATTTTACGTTATCGTGAATTGGTAGCCGATTTGTATGAATTTGTATCTTTTCATACGATCTGCTTATGTCCCACTGAGGGTTAGATTTAAGGGTGGATATTTTTTCTAAATATCATACACTTTAGGTTCAAATCAAATTGTAAGAATTCATAGGAAATCTAAAAAAGTTGTGTTTTCTCATGATAAGTTTGAATCTATTCTACTCAAATTCTACGTACTATGATTCTTGTTGTTATAAAACTGTGCTATTTTGCCCAAGACAATTTATAACTATTTTACATTATCGTGAATTGGTGTCTAATACATATGAATTTGTATTTTTTTGTATGACTCTGCGGCCACTTTCTCTTAGAGCCTTCAGCAAACTTCCAAGCCGGTTGCAGGATGACTTAAAATTATATAAATGAATAAATTATTATTAATATAATTTAAACAATCTAATGCTAATCTAAATTGAAATGCAATTTTTTTTTAAAGAAAATACAATAAATAAATAAAATTAATAATAATAAATATTTTTTGTTTTTACTAGTTTTAATTGGAATAACATCATGCAAATTTGTTGTAAAATAATATATATAAAATTATTCTATGAATTTGTACATTTTCGTATGATCTGCTTATGACTCACTGACAGTTAGGTTTAGGGGTGGACCTATATACTTATGTTTTTTCCCCCTAAAAATCCGTATGTTTCTGTACAAATAACATTGTATAAATTCATACAAAATTTTCTCATTAGAAAAATGTGGCCATAAGAGCAAAAATACAGCAAAAGGCAAAAAACAACAGAAAATAATAAATTTTAATAGGTGAAAAAATCCATCTGTTGACACATTTCGCCACATTTGCTCCATTCTGCTGTCTCTTTCTCTTACCCCGGTGCGTACTGTCCGCGGTGGTCTGGTTTGACGTGTGGCTGTTGGTGTTGGGGTGTTTGGCTCTGCTGTTGCCCCAGACAGGGGTAGTTGTGTCTGAGGTGACTCAGTGGTGGTGGAGGCGGGTAGGGGTTTTGGCAGGGCTGGGGCAGAGACAGGACGGCGCCCTGGCGCAGGGGGATGGGGGGGCTCACGCCACACCCTACCCCCCCTGAAGAAGATGCCCCGGCCTGGGGCAAGGGATACTGGGGTCCCGGGGTGCTGTGGACCTCTGTGAAACAGCTAGAGGAGAAAAAACAAATCACTAGCCGATTATGATTTATTATCATCAAAATAAGCACAACATCAGAACAAATTTGGTTTACTGAGTGGTACAAGCTGTTTCCAGATTCTTACATATCAGTGCTGTCGTCCTCTTTGCTGATGTATTCCTCCAAGATACTCGTGTCAATGTTTGTTGGCTCCAAAGAGCTGTTAATATCATGACCTACAAGGGAAATAGAGGGAGAGAGAAACAGAAAGGTAGAAGAGAGTGAGAGAAGAGGATGAGTATCGTGTTCCTACGCACCGTTTCTACAGTTATAAAATAACAGTTTCACAACATCTCTTATTCAGACTCCAACAAAAGAAGGAGACTGTTTTGTGTGGCTTGCAACACTTCTGATCATTTGTTTACTTGTTTAATAGCCAGATTGATGACATATGGTCAAACTAAGGATCACAGATGAGGTTAATGGAAACATAAATGTCTTGGAGGTTATAGACACAACACACATTGTAAAAAACCCAAAAGGAAGGTCACTTGCGAAGAAAGTTCTCTTTTATTCTGCACGAAAGTAGCTTTTCTCTCTCCTCCCGTATCTGCCCCCCTTCTCTACCTCTTTGCCAAATCTCTCCAAATCTCCAGCACATGACCCATCGCAGTAATCACTCCGTTGCAACACCTGCAACAGTTACAGGTCACTCTCACCCAGGCCGACTTTGCACACTCATGCCAAAATAAAGCACCTTTTCTTGCATAAGCTTTCTCTTTATGCATTTTATAATAGGCTATATTTAAAAAAGGTATGTGCATGTTTTGGGTTAAAAAATTAAAATACAACAAATACAGTGGGGCAAAAAAGTATTTAGTCAGCCACCAATTGTGCAAGTTCTCCCACTTAAAAAGATGAGAGAGGCCTGTAATTTTCATCATAGGTATACCTCAACTATGAGAGACAAAATGAGAAAAAAAATCCAGAAAATCTAATTTTCAGCACATGCCTTTGTCTATTAAGTTGTGCAATAGATTCAACACAAAATATAAGCATTTGTCAAAAATGATACCTTGTATAATTTATAGCTATTATTGCAAGTTATGAACCCATATGAAAGTTATTTACCTTTAAAAAACATATACATATGTTTTGAATAAATACATATTTGTACTTACATTTTTTATGTATTTTATTTAATGCATTTTAAAATTATTATTGTAAAAAAAAAGAAATATATATTAGGGATGCTCCGATCGGCCGGAGATCAGTATCGGCCGATAATCACATTTTATGACTCGATCGGTACTCACTAACTTGGCCGATCTTACGAACCGATCGCAATTTGATGACGTAAAAACCGTGTGACGACGTACATGATGCGTGGGGACATAAATGATTTGGCGACGCAGTCATGTCATCGCCGATGTGGAAATGCTATGACGTTTTGAGTTTCGCTGAGCTCACAAACACTGCTTTATCAGGCATATAGCATGCAAGATTAAATGAAAATGACATCGAAAATTTTCTAAAGATAGTCTTCCTTCAGAAATACAGTGATATAAAAACACCCGCACCTCATTTTGATTTTTAAACGTGCATTACGTGCTCATGTTTATTCAACGAAGCCTTTTCGAAAATCCATCAGTTTTGATATTGTGGCGAATAATAAATACATTTAATAATAATACATTTCCCATACATTTAATAAATAAATGTATGGGAAACACATCCCACAGCACAACTACCTGAGCCCAACTTCAGTCTACTCATCACCTTAACTTTAAAGGGGTCATATGATGCAGCTAAAAAGAACATTATTATGTGTATTTGGTGTAATGAAATGTGTTTATATAAATATAAAAAAAAACTTACTTACAGTCTGTGATCACATCTGAATATTTGGGTTGAACTGTTCTGGAACAGTGTTGTAAATACAACTTAACCACTGATTTCTAGTCGTGTCCTCTTTTGGAAGACCAAACAAAGTAGTTTCGCTTTCACAACGAAACACATGGCGGGCTAGAGTGAGCGGAGGCTGATGGGCTTGAGAACAGCGCGGCCAGCGGATTCGACGAAGGAGTGTCCGGCAGGCTTGCGGCAACCACATGTGACAACCCCATGCTGAACTCAGCTTCGTCCACGGTGAAAGCTGATCTGGCGATCCACAGCGCAAAGTTGTAGTATTTTCTCAGCGACCAGCACGGATCAGCTCTAGGCATGACGAAGCGGATATCGTCCTCTTTTGGAAGACCAAAC